>NW_013668653.1:124452-125675 GCF_000517525.1 Limulus polyphemus | reverse complement strand
CAAGATCGGATTTTAAAGCTGATAAAACATGAATAGCGGTGACACAAACGAAGGAAGGCCCAGATGCACGCGCACAGTATCAGTATATAACAGAAAATTTAATAGTGTCCGTTTCAATTAACTAATAATTTGAAGACTCCGGCGACAGCAAGGCGGCTGTTTGAGTAGGGCTGGGCTGTTTACACCCTGCTACACTGAACACAATAAACAGGATAGCTGGCGCCTGTTTATAAAAGCCGAACTTATAATATGACCTGTTGTTACTACCCGTTTGAAAGTTCTTTTATTTTACCGACACCATAATGTTGGATCATCTTTTCACTTGGATAATTCGCTAACTAAAAATCAATAATGTAGGTCTAAAAAGTAAAGATATTTTTGTTCTATCTTCAAATACTGCAACGCCAACTTTCAAATTTGTGTGACTTCGTTTCAGAACTTTCGCGTACATGTTGCATAAGGGCTATCCGCGCATAGCCGCCCTTAATTTTGAACTGATAAACTGTAGAAGGAAGGTAACTACTCTTGGGGTGCTCTTTTATTTGTTGGATTAAATATTCGCTCACGAGGTCTCCCAGATATGAAGTGCATTTTTGTGGAAACGAGTCGCGAACCTGGAATTCTTGGATTTACTCTCGGAGCATGCTACTTACTGAACCGCATTTTTCTCATGTCCATCACCTATTTAAGTTTTTATATTTATTGGAATTAAATTATTCAAGTAGTCCTTAATTTAAGTCTTAAAAAAACAGTAAAGGTAAAAATATTTATTTGATTGTCTGCTGTTAAGACGAAGCTGCACAATGAAGTATCTGAGTTATGTTCAGTACGGGGAAGTAAACCCTGAATTTTTGCGTTACAAGCCCTCAAGCTTGTCTCTGAGCCAAGCTTAGATAAGTATTTGTTCCACATTGTGGCTTATTCTCTATGAGCTCCCATGTTCCACATTGTGGCTTATTCTCTATGAACTCCCAGAAACGCAAGTACTGCCAATGTGATTAAGTCTTGAAAACAATCTTTACCAGCAAAAGTACCCGTCCCCAAGGGCGGGAAAAGTTGAAGTTAATCTATCATTTCATAAACTTTAATAAGGTTAATTGTGTTGCACTTTTGGTTTCACTGAGAGTCGAAGCTCTGAGCTACTTATACTGCTCACTGAGAAAAGTAATTGTTGAACATTTCAGTTATACTAAGAGCCGCTCTACAATAACATACGGTAAATC
>NW_013668653.1:121740-123449 GCF_000517525.1 Limulus polyphemus | reverse complement strand
TCTTGTATATCTTAAATATATATATATATATAAATATATATATATATATTTAAGATATACAAGAAGTAAAAGCCTATATAACGGATAGTACACCAGTTCCAAGTAGACTTTATTTTCAGTATCTTATATATTTGAAACAAAAACGGCCTTTTTCAGGGTTAACAAAAAGAGAAAATGAGTGTTTCTCGGATTTACCCCCCCCCCCACACACACACATATATACACAACTAATTCTTGGACATTGGATCTATTCATCTCCTCCATCTCTTCAGCATTGGATCCTTTGATCTCTCTCTTTTTGTCTTTTGGATATTATGATCTTTTTTTTATTTATTCTCTTTATAGAACATGCTACAAACTCATGAGAAGGGCGATGGAGAGATTGTTCAACATCCAGTTTCCGAGGCCCGTGACGATCAATCCCACTATTCGTTGGTAAAATAGTAGCCCAATAGTTGGCGGTGGGTGGTGATGACTAGTTGCCTTCCCTCTAGTCTTACACTGCAAAATTAGGGGCGGCTAGCGCAGATAGCCCTTGTGTAGCTTTGCGCGAAATTCAAAAACAAACAAACAAACCAGTTTCCGAATACTCCGGACCTTCAGTTTCGAACAACATTAGTAAAGTTTTCGAACACCCTCTTCCCCGAACAATTACCAAGATGATGATAACTATATAACGGTTCGAGCCATTCCATTTTTAAAATGAACCATAAAATATTTCATACTAAAACCGAAACAGTATACTGTAGTTCCATTATGTAAGTGAATTCCCTTGTCAAGCAAGTATAAGAACGTTAGCTGTACATAAGACACAGCCATCTTGAGGGATGTATTAGATTGGAATTAAATATGCAAGAAGCGACATCTATAATTAAGCAGATTCGTTTGTAGCACGACCTAAAATATTTGAGCTCGACTCTGACCAGCTGCTCATACTACATTAAGGTGTAGATAGCCATGTGTCCTCAGATTGTCGTATTACTACCACCAGTGCGAGATTTCGGTGGCGGTGCCGAGGTGCATGCTTTAATTCATTTAAAAGTTTCGTCTTTTCCACCTGAAGTATGGGAGTACCATAATGGTACTAAGTAATTCGGTTCTGGTAATTATTTCTGGTAACAAGCATCAAGAAGATGAGAGAGACTACACTGAAGGATATGATTGTGGACGCAGATTGGAAGACAGAACCCAAACAAGCAAGTGGAAGGATATATAAAAATGTTTACATAAAGAACATTAACAATAAAACATGCGTCATAAACTTAGTTTGTTCAATTTCGTGCAACACAACCTTGAACTATCCATTACCATGTACTACCATTACTAACATCAAAACCTAGGACTATCCATTACCATGTACTACCATTTAAAACATCCCAACCTACAACTTTTCATTACCATGTACTACCATTACAAACATCACAACCTAGAACTATCCATTACCATGTACTACCATTACAAACATCACAACCTACAACTTTTCATTACCATGTACTACCATTACAAACATCACAACCTAGAACTATCCATTACCATGTACTACCATTTAAAACATCACAACCTACAACTTTTCATTACCATGTACTATCATTACAAACACCACAACCTAGAACTATCCATTACCATGTACTACCATTTAAAACATCACAACATAGAACTTCATTACCATGTACTATCATTACAAACACCACAACCTAGAACTATCCATT
>NW_013668653.1:117650-121396 GCF_000517525.1 Limulus polyphemus | reverse complement strand
ATAGCCTCGTTATCCTATACTACCAGATGACAGATGAGGAATGTGCCTTTATAGCCTCGTTATCCTATACTACCAGATGACAGATGAGGAATGTGCCTTTATAGCCTCGTTATCCTACACTAACAGATGACAGATGAGGAATGTGACTTTATAGCCTCGTTATCCTATACTACCAGATGACAGATGAGGAATGTGCCTTTATAGCCTCGTTATCCTATACTACCAGATGAGGAATGTGCCTTTATAGCCTCGTTATCCTATACTACCAGATGAGGAATGTGACTTTATAGCCTCGCTATCCAACACTAACATACGAGGAAAGTGCCTTTATAGCCTCGTTATCCTACACTAACAGATGAGGAATGTGCCTTTATAGCCTCGTTATCCTATACTACCAGATGAGGAATGTGCCTTTATAGCCTCGTTATCCTATACTACCAGATGAGGAAAGTGCCTTTATAGCCTTGTTATCCTACACTAACAGATGAGGAATGTGCCTTTATAGCCTCGTTATCCTATACTACCAGATGAGGAATGTGCATTTATAGCCTCGCTATCCTACACTAACATACGAGGAAAGTGCCTTTATAGCCTCGTTATCCTACACTAACAGATGAGGAATGTGCCTTTATAGCCTCGTATCTTTTATTGCTATTTTTGACGTGGCAAGTCAGTACTTAAATAAAATAACTACGTCAAAAACTGAAAACAAAAAAAAAATATTTTGCCGATCAAGATTGGAATGACCTTATAACTCGTGCGTGAGGAAAACCACTGTAATAAGTCCAATAGTAACGTAATAAATAACTTTCATTAAATTGTTTCTGGGACTATTTACCTCTGCGGAATGACAAAGAAATTGAATTTTACATTTCTTTTCTCTAGCTCGAGCTGCTCCTGTAATTGAAAAAAATATTTATATTTTACTGTAAGCAACAAGTCTGGTAAAGAGAGTATACGACCTTTTTCTCCAGTTGTCAGTTACTTCTTTGCTTGCATTCATTCAATTCCCTGCAGCAAAACTGTAATAATATATCTCGAGATGCAGAATAAACTCTTGCTGAATATAACAGTTTTAAAAAAGTTGTTGAAGAAGCTTATTTTTTCAAGGACTTAAATTTTTATTCGACAAAGACTAACACGTTATAACATAGACAGAAAACTTGTAGTTTAACTCCAGTGAAATGTTTACTTATGGATCTAAGCTTCTAACATAATTACGTACAGGTAAATTCTAACGAAATGCTTGTTTAAGGATCTAAGCTTATAATAGACTTACAAAAACACATAGTCAACTCCAGCGAAATACTTATCTAATTAACATATCACAATCTTAACTAGATCTCCATTTTTTATTGGGCTGGTTGTGACTTGGTGGTTAGCGTGCCGGGCTGCTTACTGATGCTACTCAACACACTCCGCTGTGGGTACATTTTTAGAGTAATATAGTCAATTCCATTATTCGATTCAAAAGCGGACAAAGCCCTTGTGGCAATTGGCGATACTGACTTTCTGTCTTCCTTCCCTGTTTTTAGAAGTTCAACATAAGGATCGGGTATATCTCAACCGAACGGAGGGGGGGGGGTCTCTGGACCTCGCCATTTGATCCATGTGCGCGTAAGGTGACGTTCAGTTTGGAAATGCCAAATCAGGGTGTGGGAGGGGGGAGGGGGGGGAAGGGGGAGAAAGTGGTTAGCGTGATTGAATTTATGAATCCGAGGATTCCTGGTTCGCTTCCCGTTGGAATTAAGGAATGGCTATGCACACATAACCCTTGTGTAGCTTTGCCGAATACCCGAAACAAACAATCTTTCCTCTTCGTTAATTAGTAGCTTTGCCGAATACCCGAAACAAACAATCTTTCCTCTTCGTTATTAGTAACTTTGCTGAATACCCGAAACAAACAATCTTTCCTCTTCGTTATTAGTAGCTTTGCCGAATACCCGAAACAAACAATCTTTCCTCTTCGTTATTAAATTCGCATGTTTTCGATTTTTTTCCAGTCTCTTTATTCCTTTAGTTTAGGTCGTATTAACAGCACACACCGCCAACTCTTAGGATACTCTGATTGAATAGTAGGATTTGACTGCCAGTCTTATAACACTCCGGCACGCTAACCACTAGATCATGCCCGTTCCCAAATAGCAGAGGAAGTGACAATCGAGAACAAATCAAACACAATAGACAGTAAGCAAACAGTTTGTTTATTTGTTGGTTGATTGAATAGACAGTAAGTAAACAGTCTGTCTATTTGTTGGTTGATTCAATAGACAGTAAGTAAATAGTTTGTCTATTTGTTGGTTGATTCAATAGACAGTAAGTAAATAGTCTGTCTATTTGTTGGTTGATTTTTAAAATCTACAGAACGAGCTATATGTGCTGTGCCCAACAAGGGTATCAAAACCAGGTTTTTGTCGTTATGAGCCTTCACACTCACCGCTAAACTACTGTATTAACGAAACACTCAATGTAATAAGATAGAAAATATGAAGAATGAGACGATCAATACGTAGATAGATTTAGGTAAAATTCAAGCAAAAACAGGTAATAGCTACGTAGGAATCCTCGGATTTAACTATCTGAAATCTATTCATTATTCAAATCTCTTTACTTTTAGCCATCTCTTCTAGCATTGTTTTTAAATTCCAGGTTTATATCAAAGTATTCATAGTTTACTTATCTTTTCCAGATGTTGAACAATATCATGAACCTATTGTGGGGATTCAGCCCTAAATGGTAGCGTTAAAAGCCCGCAAACTGAGCCACCAAGAAGCAGATTCTTTTCCTGGTTCATATTAAAACTCCAGTCCTACCTATGGTTTCAATGAAAGGATTGGGACTAAGTTGACTAGAGAAGTTATACCAGTCCATCCTATGGTTTCAATGAAAGGATTGGGATTAAGTTGACAAGAGTTGTTATACCAGTCCATCCTATGGTTTCAATGAAAGGATTGGGACTAAGTTGACTAGAGAAGTTATACCAGTCCATCTCTAGTCAACTTAGTCCCAATCCTTTCATTGAAACCATAGGATGGACTGGTATAACAACTCTAGTCAACTTAATCCCAATCCTTTCATTGAAACCATAGGATGTTATACAAGTCCATCCTATGGTTTCAATGAAAGGACTGGGACTAAGTTGACTAGAGAAGTTATACCAGTCCAACCTATGGTTTCAATGAAAGGACTGGGACTAAGTTGACCAGAGAAGTTATACCAGTCCATCCTATGGTTTCAATGAAAGGATTGGGACTAAGTTGACTAGAGAAGTTATACCAGTCCATCCTATGGCTTCAATGAAAGGATTGGGACTAAGTTGACTAGAGAAGTTATACCAGTCCATCCTATGGTTTCAATGAAAGGATTGGGACTATGTTGACTAGAGAAGGAATATAAGTCCATCTTAAGGTTTTAATAAATGAAATGGGACTTATACGGACTAGAGAAGGAATATAAGTCCATCTTAATGTTTCGATAAATGGAATGGGACTTATATGGACTAGAGAAGGAATATAAGTCCATCTTAAGGTTTTAATAAATGAAATGGGACTTATACGGACTAGAGAAGGAATATAAGTCCATCTTAATGTTTCGATAAATGGAATGGGACTTATATGGACTAGAGAAGGAATACCGGTCCATCCGAGTGATCAAAATTCATACAACACCGGTATAAATAGCCATACATTCTGCGCTTCCTCCCCCACTATACTGGTACAGATATGTCGCTGACACTTTTGCTGGTT
>NW_013668653.1:115738-116759 GCF_000517525.1 Limulus polyphemus | reverse complement strand
AACGTTTCGACACGGTTTTGTCATCATCAGGTACTAAATGATGATGCAAAAACCTTGTCGAAACGTAGTACACTTGCTGTTATGTTAAACTTATATTAAAGTTTTTCTTCATTACCCATTCAAGCCGTCTCCAGCCATTATTAGTCTCAAAGTGGGTTTCTCGTCACCGAAAAAGTAGCTTTGAGAGCTTTTAATGCTAAAATTCGGGGGTTGAATCTCTGTGGGAGTAACAACACAGATAGTCAATTGTGTAGCTTTGCACTTCGCAACAAATGGCGACTTTATTATGTTCTTGCTTTTTAACCCATTAAATTTGATGTTCCTAACTTCAAATACACAAAAATAGAAATTAGTGGTATTGAAATACGACATTTGAGTGATTTCAACTTATTATTTTTGAAAAAAAAAAAAGTATTACTAACGAGGTTTGGAAGACTGCTTAATAAAAGAACGCTCGTCCTAATACTAAAATTGTAGGCTCTACCCAGGGAATTCGCTCATATCCGAGAGCGAATGTTGTGAACAGTCTCTGAAGATTAGCAGAGACGGCTTTTACCAGTTTCAGGGATGGCGTTTAATCTCACAGTAGATCAATAAAGCGGGATAGTATAACCTCGTTCCAAACCGCATGACCTCACCACTGAAGCACAGGGAAACTTGTTGACGAAAGTATTGATCGAATGTTAGAGCAACAGACTGAATCTGTCGTAGAAACTCTAGCTAACTGGTGAATGTAAGAAAGGAGGTTTATAAGGGATAGTTGCGTATAGCCGTCCTTAATTTGAAACTGATAGACTTATAGATTGAATACTAGTGAGCCAATAATCCCCATTGTGCCTATTGTCTGAACGAATAGTGGGATTTGACCGTCATGGCTTCAAAGTGCGGAGCGCTTTTATGCAGTATTGTTTGTTTGTTTGTTTTGGAATTTCGCGCAAAACTACACGAGGGGCTATCTGCGCTAGCCGTCCCTAATTTAGCAGTGTAAGACTAGAGGGAAGGCAGCTAGTCATCACCAACC
>NW_013668653.1:113470-115021 GCF_000517525.1 Limulus polyphemus | reverse complement strand
CAAAGTAACATAACAAATTAACAATAACAAAATAGATAGACAAATAATAACTTCTCAAGTTTACTTCTTTTGCCAATTTAGTTGATCAAACCTGAGAATTTGAAAAACCACTGAAAAGTGTGAAGTACCTAAATAAGACAATGTTAGTAATATAGATAATAAATTATAGACAACACTGTCAAACTTTGTAACAAACCGTTGGTAAAACTTCTGTATCTAAATACATATCATATCGACTACTATGATGAGATTAGCAGTCTTAATTTATGTGTTAAACCGTGTAACATTTAATTTCGTTTTAAATTTAGTAATAAAAAACTTTCATCAAATAATTTCGTAAAGTATGATATTTTACCATAATACATTATTAATGTGTCAGTTAACGGGTAATGGTTATTTGCAAATGGTTATTTGCATTTTGAACATGATATTTACATTTGGTTCCTAGTCTAACCAATATAAAAGCCAGCGTGTGACGCGTCTGATTTCTCAAACTGAAGGAGTCATAAAAGCCAACATACATTTATCCATACAGAACAGTTCGATTACTGTCTGCCATTACGATTTTAGTGTCGACGTGGGTGCAAGGAGGCCGTAGGGGGGGGGGAGGGAATGAATCCTTATAAGTGTAGCTAGTGTTGGTATTGTTACGTCTCTGCTTGTTTGATAATTTCCGGTAAAAATTCTTTCCGAGTGACATCAGCGATACAAGTCCTTTCTTGATTAAAACTAGTTTATTCTTTCTCGTTACAAACTTTGTAAACACTTAATTTCCACAGTCACTTTAACTTAAGCACACGCTACAATTCACAACGATTCACGCACTAGTGGGATTGACTTTATAACGCCCTCACGGCTGAAAGGGCAATCATGTTTGGTGAGACGAGGATTTGAACCCAAGACCCGCAGATTGCGAGTTGAGCGCCCTAACCACCTGGCCATGCCAGGCCCAGTAAAAGTGACATTTAGAAACTGTCCTAATGATGGATACTAACACAGTAAAAGTGACATTTAGTAACTGTCCTAATGATGGATACTAACACAGTAAAAGTGACATTTAGTAACTGTCCTAATGATGGATACTAACACAGTAAAAGTTACATTTAGTGACTGTTGAACATATGGTTACTTGTACAGAAAAAGGGACATTTACTGACACTGTTCTACCGATGGCTACTCACACAGTAAAAATGAAAATTACTGGCTCTGTTCTCCTGATGGTTACTTACACAGTTGAAAGTAATATATAGTAATTCTTCTACTGACAATTACTGGCTCTGTTCTCCTGATGGTTACTTACGCAGTTGAAAGTAATATATAGTAATTCTTCTACTGACAATTACTGGCTCTGTTCTACTGATGGTTGCTTACACAGTTGAAAGTAATACATAGTAATTCTTCTACTGACAATTACTGGCTCTGTTCTACTGATGGTTGCTTACACAGTTGAAAGTAATATATAGTAATTCTTCTACTGACAATTACTGGCTCTGTTCTCCTGATGGTTGCTTACACAGTAAATGTTACATTTAGTGACTGTTCTACCGAAAG
>NW_013668653.1:110213-112770 GCF_000517525.1 Limulus polyphemus | reverse complement strand
GATTAATTACACATTAATAGTTACATTTACTGATTGTTCTCCTGATGGTTACTTACACAGTAAATGTTACATTTACTGACTGGTTACTTACACAGTTGAAAGTAACATATAGTAATTCTACTGACAATTACTGGCTCTGTTCTCCTGATGATTACTTACACAGTAAATGTTACATTTAGTGACTGTTCTACCGAAAGTTACTTACACAGAAAAAGGTACATTTACTGACTGTTGTACTGACGATTAATTACACATTAATAGTTACATTTACTGATTGTTCTACTGATGGTTACTTACACAGTAAATGAAACATTTAGTGACTGTTTACTGATGGTTACACAATGAAAGTTACATTTAGTGACTGTTTATTAATGGTTACTTACACATCAAAAGTAGCATTTAATGACTGTTATACCGATGGTTACTTACACAGTGAAAGTTACATTTAGTGACTGTTCTACTGATGGTTACTTACACAGTAAATGAAACATTTAGTGACTGTTTACTGATAGTTACGCAATGAAAGTTACATTTAGTGAATGTTTATTAATGGTTACTTACACATCAAAAGTAGCATTTAATGACTGTTATACCGATGGTTACTTACACAGTGAAAGTTACATTTAGTGACTGTTCTACTGATGGTTACTTACATAGTAAATGAAACATTTAGTGACTGTTTACTGATGGTTACTTACACAGTGAAAGTTACATTTAGTGACTGTTCTACTGATGGTTACTTACACAGCAACAGTGATATTTAGAGACTGTTCTACTGATGGTTGCTTAAACAGCAAAAGTTACATTTAGTGACTCTGCTATTGATGGTTGCTTACACAGAAAAAGTTACATTAAGTGACTGTTCTACTGATGGTTGCTTAAACAGCAACAGTGACATTTAGAGACTGTTCTACTGATGGTTGCTTAAACAGCAACAGTGACATTTAGAGACTGTTCTACTGATGGTTGCTTAAACAGCAACAGTGACATTTAGAGACTGTTCTATCGAAGATTACTTACACAGAAAACGGTACATTTAGTGACTATCCTCTACCGATGGTTACTTAACATTAAAACTGGTATTTAGTAACTCAGCTCTACTGATGGTTGCTTAAACAGCAACAGTGACATTTAGAGACTGTTCTATCGAAGATTACTTACACAGAAAATGGTACATTTAGTGACTATCCTCTACCGATGGTTACTTAACATTAAAACTGGTATTTAGTAACTCAGCTCTACTGATGGTTACTCACACAGTAAAAGTGACATGTGGTGACTTTACTTTACTCTCATATCTATGATTCTCAACTTTTTTCAGCATCACTCACGCCAGTTAGATAAACAAAAAGTACTAAATTCTTTGTTATGACTTAAATATACATCAAACTACAACTAGAATAAATAGTAATAATTAATGACTTTTCTACTCTTGAATTTCTTGTATAATTGATAATACTCATTCACCCTGATTCGGATCTCATTAACCCCTGGGTGAACCATTCACCCAGTTAAGAAATACTGACTTACAGAGTAAAAATTATAAAGAAGTAAAAAAACAAACAAAACATAAATTTATTTTGTAAGTCTAGGTGGCGCTTCTGGTGATTTAGCTGTACGTATGACTACCCATACAGTGAAAGTAGTACTTAGTGAATATGGCTACCCATACAGTGAAAGTAGTATTTAGTGATTTAGCTGTACGTATGGCTACCATACAGTGAAAGTAGTACTTAGTGATTTAGCTGTACGTATGGCTACCATACAGTGAAAGTAGTATTTAGTGATTTAGCTGTACGTATGGCTACCATACAGTGAAAGTAGTATTTAGTGATTTAGCTGTACGTATGGCTACCATACAGTGAAAGTAGTATTTAGTTAATTAGCTGTACGTATGGCTACCATACAGTGAAAGTAGTATTTACTAATTTAGCTGTACGTATGGCTACCATACAGTGAAAGTAGTATTTACTGATTTAGCTGTACGTATGGCTACCATACAGTGAAAGTAATATTTAATGAGTATGGCTACCCATACAGTGAAAGTAGTATTTACTGATTTAGCTGTACGTATGACTACCATACAGTTACTTATTTAGCTGTACTCACGACTACCCATACAGTTAGTTATTTAGCTGTACTGATGGTTACCATACAGTTACTTATTTAGTTGCACTGATGGTTACCATACAGTTACTTATTTAGCTGTACTGATGGTTACCATACAGTTAGTTATTTAGCTATACTGATGGTTACCATACAGTTACTTGTTTAGTTGTACTGATGGTTACCATACAGTTACTTATTTAGTTGCACTGATGGTTACCATACAGTTAGTTATTTAGCTATACTGATGGTTACCATACAGTTACTTGTTTAGTTGTACTGATGGTTACCATACAGTTACTTATTTAGTTGCACTGATGGTTACCATACAGTTAGTTATTTAGCTATACTGATGGTTACCATACAGTTACTTGTTTAGTTGTACTGATGGTTACCATACAGTTACTTATTTAGTTGCACTGATGGTTACCATACAGTTAGTTATTTAGCT
>NW_013668653.1:106379-109519 GCF_000517525.1 Limulus polyphemus | reverse complement strand
AGTTAGTTATTTAGCTATACTTACGACTACTCATACAGTTAGTTATTTAGTTGTACTGATGGTTACCATACAGTTATTTATTTAGCTACACTCACGACTACTCATACAGTTAGTTATTTAGCTGTACTGATGGTTACCATACAGTTAGTTATTTAGTTGTACTGATGGTTACCATACAGTTACTTATTTAGCTGTACTCACGACTACCCATACAGTTAGTTATTTAGTTGTACTGATGGTTACCATACAGTTAGTTATTTAGCTACACTCACGACTACTCATACAGTTAGTTATTTAGCTGCACTGATGGTTACCATACAGTTAGTTATTTAGCAGTACTTATGGTTACCATACAGTTAGTTATTTAGCTGTACATATGGTGTTTTCAGATTACAGAACAAATTGTATACCATCAACTCATTTATGCTTTGGTTCTGCTAACTGCAACAGACGTTCGAAGTGGCATTTCAGAGCACGAACGTAACGTTACATTGGTTGGTTTTGACGTCGTCAGATCAGCGTGACTATTCTTCACCACGTGACCTGCCGACGGCCACAGTTTGACGCTTCTCGCTCGCTCGCTCATTCGACAACACAGGTCCGTTGGAAACAGTCCATGTGGTCAACGCCAGACTCATTAAAACCTGTTGCTAGCTTGAGAGAGCCTCAGAGGGCCGATATAACCACTGGAGACCACTTTACCATCTGAAATATGTCTTGCAAATGACATGTTCGCTTTCTTACGATCAAGAAGGTTTGGTTTATATTTAGATCCTTTGTCTGCCTCTACAAGTTTATTGCTGATAATCTTGAGTGGGGTTGGCAACAACTGTGTCCGGTAAGTAAACCTTCTAACCCAAGATCCTACTTCTTTTTCAGATACAAAATTTTGAATTATATTATCTAATGTCAAGGCGGCAAAACTTGTAGTTAATAAATTGAGGGCAGGATATTCCCCAGAAATTAGGAAAATGTAGAGTTTGTTGTAATTTTTTCTTTACTTTTTTTGCCGAAAAAAAAACAAAAACTTTTCGGTAAGCACATTTAAATAGTTCTCAATCACAGAATTTTAAACAGTAACTGAAACTATTATGTTTTACATATTGCATTTGAATTTAAGTGCGCTAAAGAAGCCCGGTATATGATAAAAAAAAGGATATATTATTCCAAGTAAGTAATTTGTAACAGACACGTATAATTTCCCATTTAAAAGATAATATGTGAGACAGTAAATTAACTAATGGATAATACTAAATACTTATACATGTATTGCGACATCAACGTTAATTACGTCGTCCATGCAATATCAATATTAACATGTAATACCAATATTAATTCCCTCAGAGATTTCCTACAACAGGATCAAGACCTCTGTGAATGAAACTTGCATTTATCTAATGCATTGTTGTAATTGGTAATCATGCCTAGCAAGCTACATTTTTTCACCCGATGTTTCAGTGCCGTTAAGCTTAAGCAACCAATCCATTAGGCTTAACACGATGTGTTTGTTTGAAGTTAAACACAAAGCTACACAATGGGTTATCTGTGCTCTGCCAACCACGGGTATCGAAACCCAGTTTCTAGAGTTGCAAGTCCGTAGACATACCGCTGTGCCACTGGGGGGGGGGACAACACGATGTGAAATATTTAATCTTATTTCTTGAACTATTTTGTTTTCCGATGTTTCAGTATCATTAGGTTAAAATAACAAGCCCATTTGGCCTCATTCATACACTTAAATTTACCATTTGAATTAGATTAAAGAGTAATTAAGCTTTGAAAATTAAATTTTCGTCTTCTGATGTTTCGGTGTTGTCAGAACTACTCAGCCATCCAATAAGCCTAAGCATAATAGTAATATTTAAATTTAATCATCTGAATTACCTGGAAAAATAATTATTAAATTGGATATTCTCAGCTAGTTACCTTTTAATGTTTTTCCCGGTGTTTCAGTACCATTAGATTTAAATGGCAACCATTACTAACATTTGGCTTGACACTAATTTTACCCCTGTGAACTAGTTTTAAGAATAATTAGGCCTAACTAGTTACCTTTTCTTTCGATGTTTTCATTATTTATTGATGTTTCAACTTCACAGCTGACAAGGCTTAACGCAAACAGAAGTATTCAATCTTACCGCTTTGAATAAACTTGAAGAACAATTAAACCTCAAAAATATATATTTTTCGAAGATGGCCAACTGAGCAGCAACTGTTGGGCTGCTCAAATAATCATCTTTATGAAATATTACGGTGAGTTATAATATATTTATTCTTATCGTAGTATCTCCAATGTATTTTCTAATATAATTTGAAGAGTAATTAGGGACCGAGCTATGTTTCAATTAACCGCCAACCGATCAGGCTTAACAATATTTTACCACTGGATTATTCTGCAGCTATTTTTAAACACGTGTACAAATATTACTGTATAATTTAAACATAAAACTAGGGGACTTAAAGTAATCATAAACGTACAAGTATCACAACAAAAAGTTATCGAACGACAACAGTTGTTGCCTATTGATTAAACATAGAAATGTGGTGTTTCGTGAATGTTGTTTTATAAAAATCAGTTACATCGTTTATAATTAAGTGGTGTTTGAAAACATTTTTGGAAACCAACAGGCCTAACATTTACTATGAAAACTCGTAAACTGAAAATGCTTTGCTAGCTTTCGGTGTTTGAACCGTAACTTAAAATTAAATATAATTTAATATAATATTAATTAAATATAATTTGTATAATTGTTATATCGTAGTTATAAGAATCTCTAATCGAAACGCTTGGTATCATATACATCAAAGTGTAATCAAAGTGTTTTTATGGCGTTATAGAGTCTTTCATCTAATTGTAAAGTTGAAAATATACGGATATATTTCTTTATCTTTTTATAAAATACTTTATAAAATTATATGAGATTCCATTTGTTTGTTTTGAAATTAAGCACAAAGCTACACAATGGGCTATCTGTGCTCTGCCCACCACGGGTATCGAAACCCGTATTCTAGCGTTGTAAGTCCGCAGACATACCGCCGTGCCACTTAGGGGGGGGGGGGGTTTAGTAGTAAAAGGGCGGTAGTGTCTGTCGGACTTACTAACGCTAGAGTACGGGTTTCGATACCGTCGGTTGGCAGAG
>NW_013668653.1:104793-106358 GCF_000517525.1 Limulus polyphemus | reverse complement strand
GTTTCGATACCCGTGGTGGGCAGAGCACAGATAGCCCATTGTGTAGCTTTGTGCTTAATTACAAACAACAACATATAAAAAGGAGCAGAGGATAGACAAAACCAAGTACAACACCTGTAACATAATCGATCAGTTTCACTGAATTCGTGGAAATAAAAGACAGTTTGAAAAAACTGTAGCAACAAAAAAACGTAGCGATCGTTCTTCCCAAAACCGTAAGGAAATGTAACCAACATAACGCAAGAAAAACAGTTTTCTCGAGCGTAAATTCATACAGAATAACACATACACAAGATAGAATGATAGAGTCTATATAAATTCCCCTTAGCCTGAAGTCACAGACTTGTGGTCCAACATAACAAGAAAAGAAAGTAAAGAGTCGCGTGTCCTAAGAAACCGACTATGATAAGAGGTTTCTTGGCTCCATTAAGATGATTCTCTATACGCGAAGTTAGGGTACTTTTTTTTTTTTTTACAGAAAGTAGATTATTATAATATTTCTAGGTTTGCTACCCAGTCACTTCTCTTCACTTACAAAACACACTTCTTTTACGATCACCTTCTGTACTGATCACACAGTTGTATTGGCTATCTTTTAAAACAATGGTTCCCAACCTGGTGGTCTGGGAAGGTAATACCATCTCATTAGACAAGCAAGTTTTTTAATACTGCTGTTTTTTTTAATTGCACACTCAGTTATATATGGCCTCACAGTGGCACAGCGGTATGTCTGCGGACTTACAACGCTAGAAACCTGATTTCGATACTCGTGGTGGGCAGAGCACAGATAGCCCTTGTGTAGCTTTGTGCATAATTAAAAACAAACAAACAAACAGTTATATATGTCCTTTATTTCATAGTGAAGAATGGGAAGAGTTAATTATTAGTTAACAAAAACAGTTTGTTGTGTAGACGGAATGTTTCAAAAACCTGGGGTCCGAGGGGGAAAAATAATAAAAGGGGGTCCTTGGTGGTGAAAAGGTTGGGAGTTAAAAAATTTAGAATTTAACAATTTGTTTGTTTGTCGAATTTCGCGCAAAGCACCTCGAGGCCAACATTCGTTAGCAGTCTCTAATTTGTAAGTGAAAGACTAGAAGGAAGGCAGCTAGTAAACATCACCCACCGCGAACTTTTGGGCTACTCTTTTACCAACGAGTAGTGGGATTGACCGTCATATTACAACGCTATCAAAGGCACAGATAGACCTCGAGCATTTTGGCGCGAAATTCCAAAAATAAACAATGTCTTTAAACAAAGTGGCCCAAAAACTAAGTTAGAGATAATTATGTCCACCCAGTGGGTCAGCGGTACGTTTACAATGTCCGAGATTCGGTTTCCCATGGTGTACAGAGCGCATGTAGCCTATATTATTATAGACAACTTTACTTTTCTTAATGACTATGTTTTCTTTTGGTACACATTACAACTTGATGACGACAAGTGTTGCTACGTAGGTTTATCCAATAACGATGTAATTATGGAGTGAATTAATATTGTTAGTTCTCATTCACCTGCCCTTTATCTGACTGTCCACCACTTCTAGAAAGTTTGTTTGTTTGTTTTTG
>NW_013668653.1:97878-103854 GCF_000517525.1 Limulus polyphemus | reverse complement strand
ACTCTTTTACCAACGATTAGTGGGATTGACCGTAACATTAGAACGCCCCCACGGCTGAAAGATTGCGAGTCGAGTGCCTTAACCACCTGGCCATGCCGGGCCTACCTATTTGTTGTGTAAATTTCTTGGATAAATGTAAAATTTATAGCATAAGATAATAATGTGATCTTTGCATTGTTTAGGATATTAGTTTTTGTTTGTAGTTTAGCACAAAGCTACACAATGGGCTATCGGTGTTGTGCCCAGCAAGGGTATCGAAACCCAGTTTTTAGCTTTACAAGTCTTCATCTTTACCATTGAGCCACTGAGGGGGGGGGCATGGTTTAGGAAACTTGTCGAAGAAATTAAACCACTATATATATTTATATATATATATGGTGAAAAGGGAAATAAAATAAGCTCATGCGGAAGAAAAGCAACAATATGGTTACGGTCCAGTTTCAGAAAAACCGAAACATATTAGAACCAGAACGGGGCGATGGAGGGCGGAACAATTGGTGATAGTAAAAATACGCAGAGTGATTAGATGGGCATGATTCCTCTTAGACGTCAAATTAGGTCCGTCGGCTTTTTTAAGCACATCTTTGTAAGCAAACTATTTATGTACCAAACTATTTGTGGGTCCATGACTTTGGAGATTCCTAATAACATAAAAATTACACAATAAAACTTAAACAAAAATAACTTCAATTATGCAAGTAATTCCACTACTAATCTATCATGTGAGATTGTAGACCCACATGCATTAGTAGAGATCAACAGATGTGTGAAGAGAAGGAAGTTGGCCAACGTAAGATTGTAGACCCACATGCATTAGTAGAGATCAACAGATGTGTGAAGAGAAGAAGTTGGCCAACGTGAGATTGTAGACTTGCATAGATTGGTGGAGATCAACAGATGTGTGAAGGGAAGGAAGTTGGCCAAGTCGAAACGTTTATCTCTTTCTACAAGCATATACTACATTCTCGGAGATGGTGAGTCGAAACGTTTATCTCTTTCTACAAGCATATACTACATTCTCGGAGATAGATGATATGGTTTAGAAATTAATATTTATCCAGCTCTGAAACTCGATAACGCACCTATAAAATAAAATACGATACACAAATTCAGGTCTTTTTATATCCGCATCAGAATAAACAAATCAGTTCCTGTTTCATAGTTTGGTGAAACCAGTAAGACAAATCAGTTCCTGTTTCGTAGTTTTGGTGAAACCAGTAAGACAAATCAGTTCCTGTTTCGTAGTTTTGGTGAAACCAGTAAGACAAATCAGTTCCCGTTTCGTAGTTTTGGTGAAACCAGTAAGACAAATCAGTTCCTGTTTCGTAATTTTGGTGAAACCTGTAAGACAACTAGGTTCGTGTTTCATAGGTTGTAGTTAGTTTTGGGAAACCTGTAAGACAACTCGGTTCGTGTTTCATAGATTGTAGTTAGTTTTGGGAAACCTGTGAGACAACTCGGTTCGTGTTTCATAGGTTTTAGTTAGTTTGGTGAAACCAGTAAAATAAGTCAGTTCCTGTTTCATACCTTTGAGTTAGTTTGTTGAAACCAGTAAGACAAAACAGTCCCCGTTTCATAGTTTTGGTGAAACCAGTAAGACAAAACAGTTCCTGTTTCATACCTTTGAGTTAATTTGTTGAAACCAGCAAGACAAAACAGTCTCCGTTTCATAGTTTTGGTGAAATCAGTAAGACAAATCAGTTCCTGATTCAAAGTTTGTTGTGTATAGTGTGGTTGATTTATTACATATTGTTGTTTGCTTTTACCCTTAAGTTTTTAGAATTAGTTTGGTAAAAGACGTAAATATATAGGACAATTCGTGTTTTGTAAACATTAATAATTTAGAAACGCCTAAATAGGAGAAGGGTAATTTTCGTTATTATGTATTTATAGCAACGCTACTATTGCTATCTGCCGCCATCTTTAACTTTGAACTACACACCAGAGGGAAGGCAGCCAGTCAGCAGAACCTTAACACCCACCATATACATTAAGTGATTGACTGCCACACTTATAATACACCTATAACTAAAAGCGCGGAGAATATTTTGTCTTATCGCTCGGATCCGGACGTGGATCACCATATCCGAAATCCAGAGCTGGATGTGAATTGGGTGATTATACAACTGTATAGCTGGTTGTGAACTGGGACATTATACAACTGTATAGCTGGTTGTGAGCTGGGACATTATACAACTGTATAGCTGGTTGTGAAGTGGGTGATTGTGCAACTGTATAGCTGGTTGTGAGCTGGGTGATTATGCAACTGTAAAGCTGGTTGTGAACTGGGTGATTATACAACTGTATAGCTGGTTGTGAACTGGATGATTATACAACTGTATAGCTGGTTGTGAACTGGATGATTATACAACTGTATAGCTGGTTGTGAACTGGGTCATTATACAACTGTATAGCTCGTTGTGAACTGGGTCATTATACAACTGTATAGCTGGTTGTGAACTGGGTGATTATACAACTGCAAAGCTGGTTAAATCAGTGATTATACAACTGTAAAGCTGGTGAACCTTATTAGACTCGACATGCGGCCTTCTACAATCTAAGAGCCACGCGAGTGTACAAAATGATCAGAACAAATGATATCGTTCTGTTGTCGGTCCTTCAGAACTTATGAGCTTCCCTCCGAAACTCTTAATTATTAGACTATATTACGTCTACAATCTCACGTTGGCTAAATTCCTTCCCTTCACACATTTGTTGATCTCGACTACTGTATGTAAGTCTACTAACTTACGTTGACCAATTTTCTTCCCTTCACACATCTGTTGATCTCCACTTATCTATATGCAAGTCTACAATCTCACGTTGGCCAACTTCCTTCCCTTCACACATCTGTTGATCTCGACTACTGTATGTAATTCTACAATCTCACGTTGGTCAACTTCCTTCCCTTCACCCATCTGTTGATATCCAATAATGCATGCAAGTCTACAATCTCACGTTGCCCAACTTTCTTTCTTTCACCCATCCGTTGATCTCTATTAATGTATGTAAGTCTACAATCTCACATTCACCATCTCCGAGAATGTAGTATATGCTTGTAGAAAGAGATAAACGTTTCGAATCACCATCTCCGAGAATGTAGTATATGCTTGTAGAAAGAGATAAACGTTTCGAATCACCATCTCCGAGAATGTAGTATATGCTTGTAGAAAGAGATAAACGTTTCGAATCACCGAAAATATAAATTCACAGCCCAACACGATTTTGTGGAATCCATACGAAATACGCATTACATATTCTTGAAGTTATAACTTTCCACAACAACATTCATAATATCACCCAAAAACTACGTAAAGCATATTGACCGATATTCGTTGGTAAGAATAACTACATAAAACGATTTTACCAACGTTCTTTGGCTAGAATAGCCGAGAAAAACTGTAACATCCGTTCATTGATAAGAATAACTACATAAAACGATTTTACTAACGTTCATTGGCTAGAATAGCTGAGAAAAACTGTAACATCCGTTCATTGGTAAAAATAACTACATAAAACAATTTTACTAACGTTCATTGGTAAGAATAATTACATAAAACGATTTTACTAATGTTCATTGGCTAGAATAGCCGAGTAAAACTGTAACATCTGTTCATTGGTAAGAATAACTACATAAAACAATTTTACTAACGTTCATTGGCTAGAATAGCTGAGCAAAACCGGCGTTCTTAGGTTAGAATAACTACGTAAGACGCTTTTACTGACGTTCATTGGCTTAAAAACTAAGACGTAAGACATTTACTGCGCCAGAGCAGTTAAAACTATGGATAAGTTAGTTCAATTCAATCTATAAAAATCATGTTGTTGATTTTCCATCATATCCATTTGGTGAAGATAAAATAGACACTTAGAAGTGCCTATTGTCACATTTTCTCCCCCCTTAGATAAGTTATACGAACTCTTCGTATTGCCTCCCAGTGGCTCAGTCGTAAATCTGCAGGCTTACGATGCTAAACCTCGGGTTTCGATACCCGTGGTGGACAGAGTACAGATAGCCTATTGTGTAGTTGTGCACTTAACAACAACAAAACCGAAAACAACCAAACTCTTCTTATTTACTTTTATTCTCCAAAGTGCTGAAGATGTGACCATACTATCTGAGCTAGCCCCTAAATCAGCGAACAAGATTGATTATCTCATTAACCACGATATAATCAACGGAAATTGATTTGTACGAATTAGGCCGTAAACGGGTGTTATTCCGTGTTAATCAAGATTTCGTTAACCAGACGAGATCAGATTCCCCCATATGAACATCATTACTAGAACAACCAATTTCAGAGATGTGAAACTAACCCTATATTTAGGTTTTATCTTTCCTGAACACTAATCGAAAGGTCAGGAGATCTGTATCTTACGTTTTTAAATATGTAACACAGGAGAGCACGAATAACATATTGGTTTGTTAGTAGGTTACGAAACCGGTACCTTAAGTTTGTAACACAAGATAGTATAAATGGCAGGTTAGTTTATGGAAAAGCCCTGAAACCGGTGCTTTACGTTTGTAACACAGGAAAGTATGAATAGCAGGCTGGTTTATGGAAAGGCAACGAAACTGGTACTTTAAGTTTATAATACAAGAAAGTATCAATAGCATGCTGATTTATGGAAATGCTACGAAACCGGTATCTTAAGTTTGTAACACAAAATAGTATAAATGGCAGATTAATTTGTGGAAAACCCCTGAAACGGGTACCTTACGTTTATAACACAGGAAAGTATCAATAGCAGGCTGATTTATGGAAATGCTACGAAACCGGTATCTTAAGTTTGTAATACAAGAAGTATGAATAGCAGGTTGGTTTATGGAAAGGCAACGAAACCGGTACCTTAAGTTTATAATACAAGAAAGTATGAATAGCAGGCTGGTTTATGGAGAGGTTATAAAACCGGTACCTTAAGTTTGTAATACAGGAAGGTATAAATAGCAGGCTGGTTTATGGAAAGGTTAAAAAACCGGTACCTTAAGTTTGTAATACAGGAAGGTATAAATAGCAGGCTGGTTTATGGAAAGGTTATAAAACCGGAACATTAAGCACGCACAGCATAGACAGCCCATTGTGTAGCTTTGTGCTTAACAACAAACAAACGAATAAAATAAATGATGCCGTTTTTGATAGACTTTTCCTTTTATTTGTATATGTATTTGTAGATTCACTTGTACAAGATAATGTCTCATCTACATGGACTGGACACTAAATCTGGAACACACTCACACGGAAACTAAAACTAATGGCTGAACATAATTTATCAGAGGGGATGGAAATTCGATAATACCCAGATACATTTGTGCTTCTCAATCCAGATACGTTGACATTTGTGCTTATCACATATTTTGATTAACAAATTTATTACCTAAAATCGTTTTGTCCTCTGTGTGTGCTAACAATTACATAACGCTATAACTGGGGGCGTGGGACTTCTCCTTCTACTATTTTGAGCCGTAACACGTGAACCGTTCGTCAGATTTGTTTGTTTCTTGAATTTCGCGCAAGGCTACGCGAGAGCTATCTACGTTAGTCGTGTCCAATTTTGATGTGATAGACAAGAGGGAAGGCAGCTAGTCAACACCATCAACTCTTGGGCTACGCTTTTCCAACGAATAGTGAGATTCACCGTAATATTATAACGCTCCTATGGCTAAAAGGGCGAGCATGTTCGGTCAATGGATTCGAAACAGTGACCCATAAATTGCGAGTCGAGTGCCCTAACCCCCAGAGCAATACCAAACCCCCTCTCGTCAGATACAAAGTAACCCCGTGCTAGATGCCGCATTGCACGTTCCTTTGTTTGGTGTCAGTTTCACGTCTTTTTGCTACTGACCTCCTCATTCAGACGAGCCCTCATTCTTCTTCTTCATCGAGATTCGGTCCATGTTTAATTAACATATCCTTTTTCGTGCCACGTCCAATTCATGGGGTAATATTAACTTGTATAATTTTACTAGCTTTACTT
>NW_013668653.1:94607-97463 GCF_000517525.1 Limulus polyphemus | reverse complement strand
ACTTGTAAGATTCTTATTTATGATGTTTAGAGGGGAGAGGTACTTAGAACTTGGTTCATCATGTATTATGTAACTCTCTAGTTTGCTCATCAGTTCATTTTTATTAATATTTTTCTTATAATATTGAAGCGAGTTATCCAGAAGTCTGTCTGATAGAGTTGGCTTCTTTGAATAGTTGTGTAGAAATTCTGAGTTTGTTGATCGTGGGACTCTATTATGCTTTCGTTAAAATACAGTTTTGTATTTTGAGCCCTCATTATAGGACTAAAATTGAAATTGCCGCCAAACCGGCAATTATTTATCATTTAAACTCAATCTTTTAACTCCAGATCCACCAGAGTTCTTCTACCAAATTTACTAGAAATTAATTCAGCAACTTTTTCACAACGACATTTAATATAAACAGATAATTGGATACGAATAGCTCCATACAAAAATATAAAAATATAAAAACCATTTCGTTCTATACTGACACCTTTCCTAAGCATTGTTGTTGAAGGTTTATGTTTTACCTTCAAAAGTTTGAAGGGGCCCCAGCATGGCCAGGTGGTTATGGCGCTCGACTCGCAATTTGCGGGTCGCGGGTTAGAATCCCCGTCACACCAAACATGCTCGCCTTTTCAGCCATGGGGGAGTTATAATGTTACGGTCAATCCCACTATTCGTTTGTAAAAGAGTAGCCCATCAGTTGACGGTGGGTGGTGTTGACTAGATGTATTCCTTCTAGTCTACAAATGTTGAATTAAGGACAGCTAGCGGAGATAGCCCTCGAGTAGCTAACTTTGTGTGAAATTCAAACTAATTATATACAAACCATACTATGATACCACACAGTAGAAGGTACTTTACCTCACCTACTATGATACCATACCGTATAAGGTACTTTACCTCACCTACTATGATACCATACCGTATAAGGTACTTTACCTCACCTACTATAACACTATATAGTAGAAGGTACTTTACCTCACCTACTATGATACCACACAGTAGAAGGTACTTTACCTCACCTACTATGATACTATACAGTAGAAGGTACTTTACCTCACCTATGGTGATACTATACAGTAGAAGGTACTTTACCTCACCTACTGTGATACCACACAGTAGAAGGTACTTTACCTCACCTACTATGATACCACACAGTAGAAGGTACTTTACCTCACCTACTATGATACCACACAGTGGAAGGTACTTTACCTCACCTACTGTGATACCACACAGTAGAAGGTACTTTACCTCACCTACTATAATACTATACAGTAGAAGGTGCTTTACCTCACCTACTATGATACCACACAGTAGAAGGTACTTTACCTCACCTACTATGATACTATACAGTAGAAGGTACTTTACCTCACCTACTATGATACTATACAGTAGAAGGTACTTTACCTCACCTACTATGATACTCTGTAGATGCTATTTCTAGAAACCATTTTATCACATGTCGTAAGATACTATACAGTAGAAGGTACTTTACCTCACCTACTATGATACTCTGTAGATGCTATTTCTAGAAACCATTATATCTCATGTCGTAAGATACTATACACATGCTAAGTTCTATTACACTAATTCCCAGTCTTCGAGTAACCTCTGCCTTATGCAATATATTTTTTATTTAAAAAACAAAAAAGTAAGCGTGGCTTTAAAGTTAGCAAAAGAAAACAACTTTTACTCTCCAGACTATATAATAAAAAACGTTTTACTTCAGCCAACGTTTCGCCATTTCGGCTTCATCAGGACTGGTAGTAAAAGAATAATGGCCTATCTTAAAAGAAACGGTAAATCAAAATAAATAATAAGAGAGTATGTCAACAAATCGCGAGTTCTGGCTAATGGAATACGCGGGGTCTATTTCCCTTTTAAATAAATATTTTTCAAAGGTTCTCGCGGAACTCTAGTGTCACTTTATTTTTTGGGACACACTTAACCCATCTTGAAATGCAATGGGAAAGCTACAGTATATACCTACCATCGCTATTTCTTTCCCGGTAGGAGTCGCATTTGAAACTACTTATGCTGTGCTTTACGGGTGTACTTTCCAGTAAAAGCAGATTCTTTAATAACTGATCACGTGACAAGCAGCAGCTGAGAGCTCCAAGGCTTTACGTAAACGTTTGAAATATCTATCTATATATCTATATCGTATGTTTGAAGTAAATGTGTATTTCTTTTATTTTTTAACTATCAGATAAGATCTTTGGAATCACTTAAACGTATATTAGAAAAGACCCTTCGTTATTCTGGGAAACATGTCTATTACACCAGGACCCTGATTATGATATGAAACATGTATATTAGATCATGGCTACACTGTGAAACATGTCTGTTATACCAGGACCCTGGCTACACTGTGAAACATGTCTATTACACCAGGACCCTGATTGTGATATGAAACATGTATATTAAATCATGGCTACACTGTGAGACATGGCTGTTATACCAGGACCCTGGTTACACTGTGAGACATGGCTGTTACACCAAGACCCTGGTTACAGTGTGAAACATGTCTATTACACCAGGACCCTGATTATGATATGAAACATGTATATTAGATCATGGCTACACTGTGAAACATGGCTGTTATACCAGGACCCTGGTTACACTGTGAAACATGGCTGTTATACCAGGACCCTGATTGTGATATGAAACATGTATATTAAATCATGGCTACACTGTGAGACATGGCTGTTATACCAGGACCCTGGTTACACTGTGAAACATGGCTGTTATACCAGGACCCTGATTGTGATATGAAACATGTATATTAGATCATGGCTACACTGTGAGACATGGCTGTTATACCAGGACCCTGGTTACACTGTGAAACATAGCTGTTACACCAGGACC
>NW_013668653.1:92103-94170 GCF_000517525.1 Limulus polyphemus | reverse complement strand
TGGCCAGGCGTTGTCGTCATCATTCCAGTTAAACTTTGGCCAGGCGTTGTCGTCATCATTCCAGTTAAAATTCGGCTAGGCGTTGTCGTCATCATTCCGGTTAACCTTTGGCCAGGCGTTGTCGTCATCATCTCGGTTAAACTTCGGTTAGGCGTTGTCGTCATCATCTCGGTTAAACTTTGGCCAGGCGTTGTCGTCATCATCTCGGTTAAACTTCGGTTAGGCGTTGTCGTCATCATCTCGGTTAAACTTTGGCCAGGCGTTGTCGTCATCATCTCGGTTAAACTTCGGCTAGGCGATGTCGTCATCATTTCGGTTAATCTTCGGCTAGGCGTTGTCGTCATCATCTCGGTTAAACTTTGGCCAGGCCTTGTCGTCATCATCTCGGTTAAACTTCGGCTAGGCATTGTCGTCATCATTCCAGTTACACGAACAAAAAGTACCTTCTAAGTGGTCCTACTTTTTGGAAAGTTGTAGGTCAGCCTGTTGAAAAAGGGAGATCTCAAATATCACAGAATGAAATGTTAGTGGTAATCCACCCATCCATCAGATCCCAGTAGTCATAAACTCTAGTTTTCCGCCCATCCAGTTGCCTTATTGAAGAAAGTAATGCCTGCACGTCTGTTCACTAATCCTCCATCCAAACAAAAGGTAAGCTTAAGACTGTTTATCTACTTTTCGATTACTTAGTTTGACCAGTAAAAAAAAAAGAATAAAATTACTTATCTTAGCCTGCAACGAGTAGTAAAAAAAACGGATTATTTTATCTTTAAGGCTACGTACTTGAGTACAGCTTGACCGAAAGTTGCTACCAGAGGGAGGTTTAAGAAAAATATGTAGGAAATAAATTACCACCATAATGTTTTGTTTCAACAGATTTCACGTAAATAATATAATATGATGTAATATTCACTTAGTAATAATATTTTTACAAATGTGTCAGCTTACGTTCTCTTCTGATTATGATGAGCGATCTGCTTTTAAATGTTTATCCTGAACATTCTATTTAAGGCATTCGTTTCTTTCATGACCACTACTTTCAAACAGGGAAAACATAAGTATGTTCAATTGTAGCTGTTTTAACCTGCAGTTTCAAGCTTTTTTTTTCAGCTGTAGCCTACTAAACCATCAGTTCCAAGTACTTCTTCAGTTGTAGCCTACTAAACCATCAGTTCCAAGTACTTCTTCAGTTGTAGCCTACTAAACCATCAGTTCCAAGTACTTCTTCAATTGTAGCCTACTAAACCATCAGTTCCAAGTACTTCTTCAGTTGTAGCCTACTAAGCCATCAGTTCCAAGTACTTCTTCAGTTGTAGCCTACTAAGCCATCAGTTCCAAGTACTTATTCAGTTGTAGCGTACTAAACCATCAGTTCCAAGTACTTCTTCAGTTGTAGCCTACTAAACCACCAGTTCAAAGTACTTCTTCGGTTGTAGCCTACTAAACCATCAGTTCCAAGTTCCTATTCAGTTGTAGTATGTTTAACCTGCAGTTTCAAGTATTTTTTCAGCAGTAGCCTACTTAACCTGTTGTTCCAAGTTCCTGTTCAGCTGTAGCCTAATAAACCAACCGTTTCAAGTTCCTGTTCAGTTGTAGTCTACTAAACCATCAGTTCCAAGTTCCTGTTCAGTTGTTGCCTACTAAACCATCAGTTCCAAGTTCCTGTTCAGTTGTTGCTTACTAGTTTTTGTTCATCTATAGTCAATAATTTCAACTTCGCGTTGTTTTGTTCTCCTTAAGCCTCCTTGTCGGGTGATAGATAACCTGGGTTTCTTTAGTTCTAACCTGATCAAAAAGGTGTTTCTTGTTTCAGAACTAAGCCACATTGAGCTATCTGCTGTGTCCACTGTGGCGAATCGAACCCCGGATTTTAGGTTGTAACTCCGTAAACTTACCTTTCTCCTCGAACGAAACTGATCAGCCACCAATTTCGCAAAAATACAGACTTAACCTTCCAAATCAACTATATTACATAAACATACAGACTTAACCTTCCAAATCAACTATATTACATAAACATACAGACTGAACCTTCCAACTCAACTATGTTACATAAACATTCAGACT
>NW_013668653.1:88905-91089 GCF_000517525.1 Limulus polyphemus | reverse complement strand
TTTGATATATAATTTGTTCGGTAATTTTCATACTAAAAAAAAAGCGACATTAACTTCTTAACGACCTAATATTTATGGACCATTGGGACGTACGTGCTAATTGACTATTAGGAAGTACGTGTTTATTGACTATTAAGTGCTTCATCTTTGTAAGAAAATAAAAAGGTTTCAAAGTACTTGTGAAAACACTAGTGAGTGTCAGAGCCGGCCTTCAGCTACTCTGGGGTTCTAAGCAAGATACAATATATGGGATCCATCATAGTATTCTGATATTTAAAGAAACAAAATGGTGGAAATTTAAGACCGTTTGTTAATCAATTGGTTCTTTGGGATTTTGCAGCTTCAGCTTTAAAAATATCTATGCAGGTCTCCTGTATTAAAGGTTGCTATAGGCTTAATTGCTGCTGGATTTTTTTTTCTTAATCTAAAGGAGGTATTTGTTATGTAACTTTTTTTGTATTTACGTGACAGATGCTAATACTAACTGCTGCCCTCCTTAATTTTGAACCAGTGATGATCGAGAAGGTAGAAAATCAGCAGCATCTTAGAACCCATCATCCACACCAAGTGATTGACTGTAACTCTTATAACGCACCAACAGCTTAAAGTACGTGGAATATTTTGTGGTATCGCCAGCTCCGAAATTCGGACTAGGCCTGGCATGGTTAGGGCGCTCGACTCGCAATCTACGGGTCGCGGGTTCGAATCCCCGTCACACCAAACATGCTCGCCCTTTCAGCCGTGGTGGCGTTATAATGTGACGGTCAATCCCACTATTCGTTGGTAAAAGAGTAGCCCAAGAGTTGGCGGTGGGTGGTGATGACTAGCTGCTTTCCCTATAGTCTTACACTGCTAAATTAGGGACGGCTAGTGCAGATAACCCTCGTGTAGCTTTGCGCGAAATCCATAACAAACAAACAAACCGAAATTCGGAGCGATCCCAGTGGACAAACCTAAAGGCAAGAAACAAACACTATAGTCAATTTTAGAATTGCCTTAGTTACATTGTGAACTGATGTTCGATGAATGTAGTCAATGGTATTAAACCCGTATAGCCTATCACAAATAGTAGCCTCAATAATGTTGAAATTGTCATTTTCCCAAACTCAATATTTGTTTTTATTATATTCTTTCACTTTGTATATATTCTTACTTGACTGATGGCCATTCCTAATTTAGAAGGCCAGAGGGAAGGCAGCTAGTCAACATCATCCACCGCCAGCTCATAGGCTACTCTTTTATCAAGGAATGGTAGGATTGGTTGTCAAATTATATCGCCCCTACAATGTGAAAACGCTGGTATGTTCGGTGATGGGGATTCGAACCCGCGGGTTGCGAGTCAAGTGCCCTAACTACCAGAACGTGCCACTTACTGATGAATTAACTTGTTACTAAGAATTTGAGTCTTTTTCGAACTTTCATTGACGATTTCGGATCCTACGGCGACTAGAACTACCGAAACAAATTTGAATTCCAGTGATGAAACAGCAAACAAACAAACATTTTGAGCGATCAACCCATATACTGTAGATAGTTCGATCTAAGCCATTAGCCTCTGGTTGAAAATGTGACCGCAAGCATAGTGGAAAAAAAATGTTTTTTTTTCTTTCATGGCATGCGTTAATTATCTTTTCTGTAGGTATTGTTTTAGCTCAGTAACTGGTGAAGATCCTGGGAAGTAGCTTCATCTTAAAAGGGCCAGGCGTGGCCTAGTGGTTAGCAAGTTCGGACAGTGAACCCGAGGATTCGTGGTTCTTGGCACGTTGCCACAGAAACGCACTTTGGAAGCGTGGGTGTACTGTTAACCAGCTTCCTTCCCTCTAATCTATCAAATTAAAGTTAGGGACGGACAAGAACTGACAGTCCCTTGTGTAGATCTGCGCGAAAATTCTAAAACAATTCATCTTAAAAAACAGACAATTACTCTTTTGAGGCCTCATGATTTGAACCTTCACAAACTTCATGGCTTTAGTTTGTTACTTTCATGGTTCTTCTTCAGGTCACATTTGTTGTGTTTGTGTTGAATTTCGCGCAAAGACACACGAGGGCTATCTGCACTAGCCGTCCCTAATTTAGCAGTGAAAGACTA
Organism: Limulus polyphemus; assembly: GCF_000517525.1. Lineage (NCBI taxonomy): Eukaryota > Metazoa > Arthropoda > Merostomata > Xiphosura > Limulidae > Limulus > Limulus polyphemus. The sequence goes on along the minus strand of NW_013668653.1, from coordinate 89,000 downwards.
GAGAGAAGGCAGCTAGTCATCACCACCCACCGCCAACTCTTGGGCTACTCTTTTATCAACGAATAGTGAGATTGACCGTCACATTATAACGTCCC
>NW_013668653.1:77865-87908 GCF_000517525.1 Limulus polyphemus | reverse complement strand
TTCTTTTTTTTTCTACTTGTTTTTAATTATATTACTGGCGTGTCTATTTATCTCCAGTGCAAAAAATGGAAATTAAGCGTTTGATTACGTACATGAACCGAAGACTTGAGAATAATGTGCAAGGTATTGTCTGACACAAGACTATCGATTATTTCAACCATAAACCAAATTAGCGTGCTACAAACAATCTATATTTTTATTGGAACTTTAAACGAGTACGTGAAAGAAATAACAAGGTCAGAGACTCATAAGGTTCAAACAAGGTCAGAGACTCATAAGGTTCAACATAGCCATTCGTAATTTGAAATAACTGACCAGGGCGAGATCAAACAGCCAATAAAACCAACTGCCCTCGTGGCTGCTCTTAACCGGGACTAGATGTTATAACTCCCCGACAGTATTCGGAAGCATGTCACGGCTCGAACGTTGGTCCCTCCGGTCCTTAGCCCAGAATGCTAATAACTGAACCACATCTAAACTATTAGATTATAAATCGCGAGTCTCATCTATTTTAGAATACTCAATATTTTGTTGTTTGATGTAAATTTCTTTTAAGATGATGAAAACATTAACTTCAAATTTCGTGAAACTTGAGTAAATAAACCACCAGTAACTATCAAGCCCCGGTGGGTCAGCGGTAAGTTTACAGTCTTCAAAGTTAAAAATCCAATGTTTGATTCCCATTGTGTAACTTTGTGCTAACAACAACAACAAAGCAGTCTCTTCTACCTCCCGCAAAGTTACAGATCTCCACATGAGGGCGACCCCTGGGGTTTCTATCCTCAAGTATGTTGTCACAGCATATTAGAAGAGTCTGGCAGGAAAGCCAGTATAGCAGGCGAACTATCAAACTGTCATCTTGACTCCGAGGGGTTCCTAGCGTTAAACACAGCACACATTAATTTCAAGCGATAACAGGAGGAACAGACTTACATCACTGCATGCGAAGCTTTGTTATAAAGGTCGACAATAGAACAACAGGTATTTGGTACTTCCAACCTTTCTGACTAAACTCTCAGATCAGAGACCCTTAGGTCATCCCCGATTCAGAACTGCTAACTAGAGAATGCGTGTTTTCTTATAGCAAGTACCCACCGTGGGGAATCGAACCCCTGATTTTAGCATTGTAAATCCGAAGACTTACCGCTATCCCACTGGGGTACGAAGAGGGAGAGGGTAACCAGCTAAAAGTGTAGAGCAGGTTCGGTTGCACATCGCAGCTCGAACCTTGGGACTTTTGATCTGTATTCCTCACAATAACCACTAAGTCATCCATGGTTCAATAAGTTCACAGACATGCGCAAACACAGCTTTTAGTGTATCAGAGCAGATTTTGGAAAATATTTTTTATTGCCGAGTAAACTTTAAAAACTCCTGAAGCATCTAGTTGGTAGGATTTTTTTCTTCACATTAAACAGTTTTCATGTGTATCAGATAAATGTGGGCTGTTAATACAATAAGTATTTTTCTTATATATACGGACACACACACACACACGTACATACGAATAAATTTCTTTCTCACACATAAAACTAACTAAATTATATTACGGATGTGCAAACCTAAAACTAAATTATATTATGGATGTGCAAACCTAAAACTAAATTATATTACGGATATGCAAACCTAAAACTAAATTATATTACGGATGTGCACACCTAAAACTAAATTATATTATGGATGTACAAACCTAAAACTAAATTATATTATGGATGTACAAACCCTTTCTCTAAAGTTGAACCGATTATTTTTCCAAAGATATGCGCTCATTTCTCACTCACATTGAAATTTAACTGTTTACACTGTGTAAAGAAATTTAATTGTTTGATTATGTATTTTTCTCCCCTACGTTACGAGCAAAGTATCACAGAAAAAAATAAAGAGTCATGTGTGTTGTTTTTTCTCTAAGATAATCAATCTTCTCCGACATGTTATGTACATTCACCTGCATGGACGTTAGCCATGATACGTAGTTTTTGGGTTTCTTTCTTCTTTTTTCGATCAAAGCCCGGGATGTGGTCGGGGTCCCTCGAGTGGCTGAGGGCGACTAATGGCTGTCTTGGGACAATACGGAGTCTTACCGTCTTTCCTCTCAAGATTTTAGATGTCATTTTAACAGAGTGTCATCTTCTTTCCTAGTCTACTGACATTTGTAAGAATATTTAATTCGTACTGGAATTCTCCATAACTCTAAGTTTGGGAGTGAAAAACAAGCAAACTGTAGTAAAGTGTGTATAACGCCTCTGGTGGAAAATCCTGGCTTACAGATCTGTAGTTCATCACAACAATAATTATTAATAATTACTAACAATAATTTTCAACAAATCTTTCTCTACAGACCAACACGGTTTCTTCTCGGCGGGAAAATGTATAGGACCAGTGAACAGAGATTTATTAACAATTATTAGCAATCTTATCGTTAATTCTCCGTTAGATCAAGTTGGTTGAATTGGTTTAGTCGATTGCGAGGCATTTTGTGCAATAATCTGACTTAATGTTTGTCAGGAATTAGGTCAATATCTCATACGTGATTAATAAAGAAAAGAATCACTTGTATTTCTATAAGAAAGAGTGATAAAATAAGAATTGTAAATCAATGGCGTAAACATACCCGTCCCACTACTGTCATTGATCTAGCGAGGTTCCTACATACTCTGGTCAACATCGAAACTATTGTTCAGGTAGCAGTAGGAGTACAGGTAAATTTAAACAGTCGCCGCCACGTCTCCATGGTAACCACCACTTGTGTACATGCTACTGGGAAACATAACAACAGTACGAGGTGATACAGAAAGCTAAACAAAGTTGTATTTATCTCTGTGGAACACATAAGCACAACACTCAGTGACCTCAATCGCACTGGGGAGGGATATATTACGTGCTGTAGTGTCTGGTTATATAAAGCTGTTGTGTGGGAGTGAAAGACGTCAGTCTAAACTTTCACGAAGAAAAAAACATCATCAAACGTTATTCACTAATAAATGGTAAGTATTAACTAGCCATCTGTAGTTATTTCAACAACTGATGAAAAAATAAAGATTAAAAACAAAAACAGGTGAACAAAAAACTGTGCTACGCTTCAAATGTCCACTGGCCCAGCTAACAATGTTAGGAACTTTCAAGTCATGTAAACATAAAAGAATGGGAGAACAGATGGCGCGCTGGAAATGTTCTTATAGTTTTGGTTTTGTTTCTTTCTTAATATTTCGCGCAATGTTACTCGAGGGCTATCTGCGCTAGTCGTCCTTAACTTTGAAGTGACAGTTTGTTTGTTTTGAATTTCGCGCAAAGCTACACGAGGGCTATCTGCGCTAGCCTCCAACATGCTCGCCCCTTTCAGCCGTGGGAGCGTTATAATGTGACGGACAATCCCACTATTCGTCGGTAAAAGAGTATCCCAAGAGTTGGTAGGTGGGTGGTGATGATTAGCTGCATTCCCTCTAGTCTTACACCGCTAAATTAGGGAACGCCCTAATAACGAGGTCAGGTTTTTACGGAAGAAATAATAGTTTGTAACTTCTAATCTTCATCACTATCAATTAAATGTCCGTGGTTTTGGTGATATGCTAATTTCCGGGAAAATCTTCAGATTATAAAACAATATGATAACAGCAAACGTTTTCAAAATGTGCGCAAAATTTCAAAGAATAAAAACGTTGACCAGAATTCTGAGTACAGCTGGGATCCAAGTTGCATATAAACCCCCGTTCCTCATTACGAAAAAATCCCAAAGACAGAAAGTCACTTCTAGAAGGAACTGGAACTATTCTTACACAGGAGAAACTGGAGCTTAGTTAAAAACACGTATTAATGAACACAGTGATGCGCTTAAAAACAGGAAACATCTTACATTACGTAAACATCACTGAAAGTATCAACAATTCTACAAATTATACCACAACATGAGACATTTATTCTTATCCGTTATCATATATTAAACCTTTTGATCAGAGTAGGTTAGTACATTCATTCTAAAACATTTTAGTTAGCGCTTCTCCACATTTTTCTTGTCAGTGGTACTTGACGCCCCTCGCCAGATATACACACACTTAACGCAAACCCGTAATAAGAACCTAACATACCACTATCACTAAATATTAAAAATTGTGGTGTAACACAGGTTCAAAAAGATATGCATGTACGTTAACTATATGTGTTTGTATACAGTAGTGTTAATTTTCTATGGAATTATACAGTAGTGTTAAACATATAAAATTAGCCCTACTGTATAATTACGTAGAAAAAAGTATACAGTAATGTTAACTATAAGCGAGATGTTGCCTACCTATTTATTGGAGCAAAATGGTTCCATCCGGGGCTTAATTTACGACTTATTACTCCGGTTGGAAGAAGAAATTGTCCAGTAATATACGAGCTAAAAAAAAAAAAAGTGCCAAGTAGACAAATGGCGTCATCAACACACCCGGAAACGTCTGCAGTAAGATTTCCTTCACTTTATGAACGCAAGTAAAGAATGAAGTGAATGTTTGTGTGTGTGAACCTTCTTACGCTCTACCTCCTTCCCCTCCCCTCCAGTTTGTACAACTTACACAGAAATTCAGAATATTTCTGAGTGACGTTGTAATATTTTCTTCTGCCTCAAAAATGTTCTTCGGGTAAAACTGATAAATATATGACTGACAAAGTTACCAAATAATTTTTTTGAAAATTAAATATATCCATTAAATCCACATGGAGTCATTTTTAAAATGGGGGGGGGGGGGTGTACAGATATATTAAATCACATTTTTAACTTTTCTTACCGGTATGCAGGTTTACGAAATGGCCAGCCTACTTGCCCTAAACATGTAGTCAGACCGTTCTGCCACCTTGTGAGTTGATATATTTGTGAATATACTTTAATAATAATTGTAAATAATAATTAGGGGATTTATTTTCGAAGTATCCTTGTTTTAGGAAATACATCCAATACCTTGTGACTCCATTGGGATCTAAAGAATTATGACCCTAAAAACTATTAGAACGGTAAATAGTTCTCAAACTCTGTCAAGAGTAACACGTGTAACAAAACACGCGCTACTAAATCTGTCCTATTGGACCTGGCAAGGCCTGGTGGTTAGATCGTTTGACACTCAACATGCGGGTTCGAATCCCCGTCAACAAACATACTCGCCCTATTATCCGTGGAAGTGTTATAATGTGACGGTCAATCTAACTAATCTTTGGTAAAATAGTAGACCAAGCGGTGGGTGGTGTTGACTAGCTGCCTCCCACCTTGTCTATCTGTGCTAAATTAAAGACGGCTAGCGCAGATAGCCCTCTAGTAGCTTTGCGCGAAATTCAAACCAAACCAGGTATCGTATTTCCTATTTTTAGTACGTTAAATAAATGGTGTGGAGAGAGTTACAGTCTGTCGTTTATACGATCTGGAGACAATCAGCGGCTGGGAATGTGGAGAGAGTTACAGTCTGTCGTTTATACGATCTGGAGACAATCAGCAGCTGGGAATGTGGAGAGAGTTACAGTCTGTCGTTTATACGATCTGGAGACAATCAGCGGCTGGGAATGTGGAGAGAGTTACAGTCTGTCGTTTATACGATCTGGAGACAATCAGCGGCTGGGAATGTGGAGAGAGTTACAGTCTGTCGTTTATACGATCTGGAGACAATCAGCAGCTGGGAATGTGAAGAGTGTTAAGATCATACGGGTTACTTGGGTTTATATTCAACTTAGCAGCACCTTATGCGATAAGTAAAGTATGGCAAACAGTGCGGACAGTCATTCTCGCTATTAGGTTTAGGAGTAGTTCCGTAGGCGCCAGGTACTGACCGTTATAACGACGTCAAAGTCGAAACGTATTTAGTTCAAGACTCGAACCTTGAATCTTTCGAAACACAGCCCGGAACGCTGCCCACTAGGACATGTTCCCATGTTACTTGGGAAAAGTATTTCTAATTTTACACTGTTTATTCTTCGTACCCACAAAATACTAAAAGACGAATATTGATTTACGCCTTTCTTTGATTGGTTAAGTAACATATCTGGAATGTCAAAAGAATACGTCATCTAATGTTAAGTAATTATTATTAGACTCTAGACCAGACTGGGATCGTGTTGGTGAATACTGTGATCTAATCACCATCATCCATCGTCAACTCTTTTACCAACGACTAGTGGAATTGACCATCACATTATAACGCCCCCATGACTAAAAGGGCGAACATGTTCGGTGATGGGATTCGAACTCACGACCTACAGATTGTGACTCTAGTGCCCTAACCACCGGGCAATGAGAGACCTAAATGCGGGGAATATTTTGTAGCATCGCATGGATTCGAACCCGGCTCTCACCAGCTGGAAAATCCAGAGTTCTACCACGGGACCAACCCGCGCCCTAAAGATGGAGATGCACGTTCCTTTGCTATGTGCTGCAAAGCAAACTTCATACAAACGAGGTTTCTCACCTGTTCAAGTTATTTACACTTTCGTTCATTATCAGAAAGATATTTCATACCCATTAAGAAATGTAAAATAAAATTTAAACCTTTTTTATTTCAACGTGTAATAAAAATTGCTCTAGCATAATACAAGCCATTAGGCTTAAGAAAGCCTTCGTAGCTCAGTAGTAAACTTGGTTTTATAACCTAAAATTTCGGGGTTTATTCCCTATGGTCGGCATAGGAAAGATAGCCCATTGTGTAGCTTTGTGCCTAACAACAAACATTTAAGAAAATACAAATAATAATAATAACGTTGGGAGTTATTAAACATTAGTACTTTGTTTTTAAAGAACAAGTTTTTTAAACATCTAATGTAAAAAAGCAAACAAGTTTAATGTTCTAAAAATTGAACTTAAATATGTGAAGATGGAAGACAGTGTACAGAACGTACTCCTTGCTGTCTTTCTAAGCAAATTATTCAATCTTTTTCACAACGTATTTTCTCCGTAATTGGGCTTGTAATAACAAAATCTTTAAACGACAAAACTGCCTAAAAATTTCTTGCTCATTTTATAGGTTTGACAGCTTTAGTTGCTATGGTAATAACCTAAGAGGTGTTGTAATTTCTTCTTCTGGTAATATCTAAAGAGGTGACGTTCTTTAAATTGTAATAGCCTACGAAGCGTTGTGGTTTCTACGGTAACAGTTTAGAAAGTATTATGGTTACTATGGTAACAGCTTAAAAGATGTAACTGTTACTATGGTGATATGTTGTGAGATGTTATAGTTACTATAGTATAAGAATACGAGGTGTTATAGTTACCATGGTAGTAGCTTACGAGGTATCACAGCTACTGTTGTAATGGCTTGAGTGGTGTTGTGGTCTCAAAATATGCTAGTAACCTAGCAACGATCTCACACCCACACACAGAGTTGACAAGCTGTTTTACCTGATCCGCAGGCAGCCTGGGCGTTATATATCGTGTACACGAACATGATTAACTTATGCGTTTAGAAACATTTACCGTGTTTCATTCAGGAGATAGTATCAGTTTTTATTCCCATTCCTTTTCTTGTAGGCTAAAATCCATATGGTCTTAGGTCATCTTTAAGAAGCCTTAGCAAGTATAAAAATATAACCCCACCAGCATATTAAAAAAAGACTATGATACAAATTCATAATTAGTAGATTCACAAAATGTCAATAAAACATCTTTTTTCAAATTTTTACTTTTGTAAACTTACATTCAGAATTTTATTAACAGTCATCCTGTACGGTTTTTTTTTTATCGTAAGTAAACTTCAGACATCTAGGTTTTCGATATGCAATATACAGTTACGTCATACGCCAACCGATTCAGCCTCTGATTTAACTTACCTAATAAAGTCTTATCTGTAGACGCTGCGCGACTTCTTATTTTTATTTTAATGAGGCTTAAACGCGAAATACAAAAACACAACACTAGTTTCTCAAGTACTTCTGGTCGCTTCAAAGATCGGGAGAACGTAGCCCCACTCTAAGCTGTGATGTAAATGTTTGTTTTACAATTTTCACGAGAGCTATCTGCGCATAAACCTTCCCTAATTATAAACTGACCAACTAGAAGGACAATGAACAGTCAACGGCACTTGCCGCAAACTCTTGTTTGACCGAATAGTGAGATTTGACTGTCACTCTTACAACATGCACACGATCCCAGTTCTGTGGAGCGCATTTTTCCGGTATAGGGATTCGAATCCAGAACACTCTGATTGGTTGTTCGGGCACGCTAACAAAGTTTCATATTTCTGTCGCTAGGGGAATAATATAACTCAACACCGTAAAAAACCGTATAACTTGCATGTCAAATTAGGCCTTAAATATAAACTATTGGTTCTAAATAGTTTGACTAATCTAGGATTGGAATACTTCATAACTGCATCGTGTTGGTTACTACAGCAGTCAACGTTCATGACAAGTAAAAAAAACAGGATGAGTGCAACACCGACAGTTGCATTAGCCATTAATACTTCACGTGGGCGGGGTTTAGAACCAACGACTGTAAACCGGTCTTGTCAATAAATATAGGTGTATTTTTAAGTAGTATTAACTTTGGAGAATATACATTATATGAGAATGTAAGTAAATTATTGAACTTTATTAACCCACGATAACCAATTGTATAGCTTTGCGCTTAAACAAACAGTGCACATGCCTCGACTACAACCCCCCCCCCCAAAAAAAACAACAACAAAAAAACAATGATTTGTTTTTCAAAACAATGATAATTAGTATGCAATGATAATTTTATGTTTCAACATCTATTACCAAGAGTGCCCCTGGTGGATGAACGGTAAGTATGGGGGTTTACAACGCTAAAAATAGCATTTCGATACCCACGGCAAACAAGTAGCCCACTACATAGATTTCTGTTTATCGACGGGAAATTTAACTTACGAAATGAAATAAAAATTCTGCAATAGAAAACAAAAAAACTGTGTACGATCTTATGGAAATTAACAAATGTGTAAGATCTTATGGAAATTAACAACTGTGTATGATCTTATGGAAATTAACAACTGTGTTAGATCTTATGAAAACTAACAACTGTGTATGATCTTATGAAAATAAAAAACTGTGTACGATCTTATGGAAATTAACAACTGTGTTAGATCTTATGGAAATTAACAACTGTGTTAGATCTTATGAAAACTAACAACTGTGTTAGATCTTATGAAAACTAACAACTGTGTTAGATCTTATGAAAACTAACAACTGTGTATGATCTTATGAAAATAAAAAACTGTGTATGATCTTATGGAAATTAACAACTGTGTATGATCTTATGGAAATTAACAACTGTGTTAGATCTTATGATAATGTTTAGAAAGTTTGGCCAGCATGCTTTTCAATGATTTCTCAGGAATGAAATTAGAACTGATGACGAAATGTCATGATCAGCGACATTCACAAACAGTAAAGAATTTTCATTAAATTTAAACACTAATAGCTTTATAGACACGGTAAAACACTAATAGATTAATAGATACGGTAAAACACTAATAGATTAATAGATACGGTAAAACACTAATAGATTTATAGACACGGTAAAACACTAATAGATTTATAGACACGGTAAAACACTAATAGATTTATAGACACGGTAAAACACTAATAGATTTATAGACACGGTAAAACACTAATAGATTTATAGACACGGTAAAACACTAATAGATTTATAGACACGGTAAAACACTAATAGATTTATAGACACGGTAAAACACTAATAGATTTATAGACACGGTAAAACACTAATAGATTTATAGACACAATAAAACACTAATAGCTTTGTAGACACGGTAAAACACTAATAGCTTTGTAGACACGGTAAAACACTAATAGATTTGTAGACACGGTAAAACACTAATAGATTTATAGACACGGTAAAACACTAATACCTTTTTAGACACGGTAAAACACTAATAGATTTATAGACAAGGTAAAACACTAATAGATTTATAGACAAGGTAAAACACTAATAGATTTATAGACACGGTAAACGCTAATACCTTTTTAAACACGGTAAAACACTAATAGATTTATAGACACGGTAAAACACTAATAACTTTTTAAACACGGTAAAACACTAATAGATTTATAGA
>NW_013668653.1:72700-75259 GCF_000517525.1 Limulus polyphemus | reverse complement strand
AACGCTTGTTACAATGACAAATAAGTGTTGTAGTTGTACGCTGTTTCTTGACCACAACCTTTCTCTAGGCAGTCAAAGTAGTTGTACATAACTTATACAGGATTACGACAGGCTGGTTTTGTTGAAATATAAGATAAAGATAACAATTTGATACAAAGTTAATAAAAAAAATGAGCTTTAAAGCAGCGTGTGTAATTTAGACTCTTTCGATTGTTCCTGTTAAGAGACCACTAGAATTCCTGGTCTCGAGGGTTTAATTTCTCGGTGCCATAAGCACCTTGGTACGGCGAATGACCGTGCTGGGCCCGCAGAAAATTTAGAGCAGAGTCTGACCTGCTTCGAAACCTTCGTTTTCTGTTCCTTTAGATATTTCCAGATAGGTTTATAAGATTGTAATTTTCGATCTCGTGTTATAGATATGTGCAAGAGTGTGGAACTACCGTAGAGAGGTTTGAGCCCCAATTCGCTCGATCGGTTCAATGTTCCAAAAATTTGTAAAAAGTTCTATCTTAGAAAAGGTGGGAAGTGAAATATTATCGGTTCCTTTTCGTGTTTTTATTATTTAACTTCTAGCTTTTGTTTCCACAGACCTTACTTACGTCAACAACGTGTTATATGTTAAATTGTTTGTACACCCATTCAGCAACATAGGACTTTGCTGCTGTTGTCAGGGACGATTGTCTTATTTCAGGGACGATTGTCTTATTTCGGCAACGTCTCGCATTATTTACAACAGAAATAAGGAGAGACTTTGCCGAAATAAGACAATCGCCCCTGACAACAGAAATAACGAGAGACTTTGCTGAAATAAGACAATCGTCCCTGACAACAGAAATAACGAGAGACTTTGCTGAAATAAGACAATCGTCCCTGACAACAGAAATAACGAGAGACTTTGTAGTTGATGCATGCTACGTTAATAAAAACCAAGTTAGGCTTACATTACTTAATATGTAGTATATCACAAATATTTATTTTAATCAACTAAGATGTTTTTTTTTTGTTTTTGTTATTTAACAAGTTACATAAAAACGGTTACATTAAATCTCGAGAAATATCTGGTCAACATAGTACCGTTTAATTATAATTTCGATCCAAAAGCTTCTTGTTACTAACAGCTACGCCCTCTACATTTCCTTAGTTGAAGATAAAATAAAATAAAACTAATACAAGTATAGCAGCTTTAAAAAAGGGCAGTGAGTTAATGTGGGTAGATTTCATTTCCAGCTCTGGTACGATTGACCCTGTTTCTCCTTACTTTCTTCCGCGAACAGGTGAACGCACGAAATCCGAGAATTTTTTTTTTTTTTTGAACACACCCATTGCCTTTATTCGGATTCATAAACTTACCCACATGGTATTTTTAACCAGGAAGACATATCTAAATGTCATCATTTATCAGGAGAAAAAGGTTTCGATATTAACCTCTCGAGTCAATTGTCAGTTTCATTAAGTTCTTCATTTATTTCCATTACTGGTCAATAGTTCAAGTAATCGTCACGTACTGACTGCGCAAACTCTCTGGTGAACGAAATACAAAACTAGAGAAACGTTCCATATTCAGCAGCTAAACTTAAGACTTTTTAAAGATTAAAGAATAAATGCCGAAGTTTAGTCTTGGCAACTAGAACTGGTGTTAAACTAGTCAAGCTGGTCATTTAGTGACCGCTCTGGATGTTTTCACGTGAAAACACATGTTAAACTAGTCAAGCTGGTCATTTAGTGACCACTCTGGATGTTTTCACGTGAACCAACAATCATAGGAATCAGCTGAAAGGGTGACAGAGAAGCTAGATATGTTGACCCAAAGTCAGCTTCACATGAACCTCACCCTCAAAACACACAACTTAACCTTAAGCTGTCACCCACCCAGATATGTTGACCCAAAGTCAGCTTCACATGAACCTCACCCTCAAAACACACAACTTAACCTTAAGCTGTCACCCACCCCCAATTTCATTACACACAACTTACCCTCATGTTAACCTCACACCCAGTTTCACTACACACAAGTTACCTTCAACTTAAGCTGTCTCTCACCCCCAATTTCATTACACACAACTTACCCTCATGTTAACCTCATCACCAGTTTCACTACACACAACTTACCTTCAACTTAACCTGTCTCTCACCCCCAGTTTCATTACACACAACTTACCCTCATGTTAACCTCTACCTCACTAGACACAACTTATCGGAAAAAACAATATTACATTGGAATATGGTTTCCAAAATTAAACCCATATTTCTTACATCAACATCTGCGAATATTTTATATAAACATTGTAAGGCCACACTCGTAAACAAGCTTTGGAGAGACGGCGTAACAGACTGAGTGGATTAAAGACATAAGACAAGCTTTGATAAGAGTTTCGTTTAAAGAAAAACTGTTATTTTTTTTTGTTTCGTTTTGACATCTCACAAGAGAGATGGTGGCAGAGAAGATCAGAGACACCAAGTGCAGGAAACAGGTTTCATCGTATTGCCTGGAATAAATTTACAATCAAACAGATATTTTTGTCCAGTTATGTTCTCTTATTGTCGATGTATCATTACAAA
>NW_013668653.1:71331-72463 GCF_000517525.1 Limulus polyphemus | reverse complement strand
AGTTGTGAAGAAGCTGCTTCAGTTGACATATTCCTAATTTCCAACACGATAGTTAATACTCTCCTAATCAGTTGTGAAGAAGCTGCTTCAGTTGACATATTCCTAATTTCCAACACGATAGTTAACACTCTCCTAATCAGTTGTGAAGAAGCTGCTTCAGTTGACATATTCCTAACTTCCAACACGATAGTTAACACTCTCCTAATCAGTTTGTCAACAAGCTGCTTCAGTTGACATATTCCAAAGAACCAGTTTCTCCTTTTCTTTTTTATTCTTCTCGAAGTTACTGAGGATTTAAATTTTAAAAATACTTCCCGCATGTTCCCTCGTATAGTAATATTTCACTTATAAGATAGCGTTCCTTCACTACTAACGTCTAAGTTCTGAAAGGCAGTGATGGAGGTCTCTTTTTACCGTGTATCGTTCAATAAAACACTTAATCATTGTAAAATGTATCTTAATCCTGCGTTCAAAATAATTCCTTTTATATTTTCCTTTCATTATTATTTCGTACCGTCCTTTTTTGTTCACTTTCATAATCTTATTTCTACATTAAAGGACAATTCTTTTTGTTTTCTCTCCCATCCCGCCCCTATATTTTTACTGTCATAATCTTCCTGGTCCTGTCTTAAAATTCTTTCACCTTTCCTCTTACTGTATTTAATCTTATTCCTGTGTAAAAAACAATTCCGTTGTAATGGTTTCTATTTTTGGGCGTGTTGCTTTTTTCTTGTTGTTTGGATTATTCAGTAAAAACTAATGCAAAGTCTAGGCTAGATAATGATAACGATATATTTTAATTTCCTGAACATGTTCCACAACTTGTACAAGGTCCACGTAGCTAACGATAGGCCTAACTTCATAAATAAATAACGTCTAGATAAAAATACAATGGTTGAAAATTTTCTCATTCTAACGAATTTATCATTATGTATTTATTTTTAATATGAACGTTGTTTGGATTGAATTTGTATTTATATATGCGTGACTTGTAGTATCAGATATATGTTGCGTATAACGAATTTGTTACATATTTATTTCAATGTCAACGTTTGTTTCGAATAAGTTTATATTTGAGGGCGTGTCTAGCTTACCGTGTTAGTTACGTAAGGCGAAACTCCCGCCAATTCTT
>NW_013668653.1:63600-70331 GCF_000517525.1 Limulus polyphemus | reverse complement strand
GTATATATATATATATATATATATATATATATATTAAAACGTATTTGTGTCAAAACAAAAATGGTGTGAATCAATCTTGTTGGCAAGTAGCGTAAATTAAATAAAATATTGGCATATTTCTAAACACTAAATCCAAGGTACAGTTCAACTATTAAAAGTTAAATTATTTAACGCGGCTTTGGATTATTTCAAATTCTCGATACGTAACACTCATACCTGCAGTACTTTTTAAACCTCTTCTACTTGGTTGTTTATTGTACTTGTATTTTTGGTTGTCAGCCGTCGTTCCTACTTCCCACCATCCATTGGTTGTTTTTTGTACTTGTATGTTTGGTTGTCAGCCGTCGTTCCTACTTCCCACCATCCATGTTTAGGAATTGACTCACCATAGCTTAATCTGCGGGGAATATTTTGTGCTATCGCACGGATTCGAACCCGGTTCGCAAGCTCAAAATTTAAAACCCTTAATTAACTGAGTACAGTGTTACCAATTTCAACAACCTACTCTCGACTAACGCACTTTTCGGCACTTTCAAACAATATCCTAATCTTTCTCGAAAATTTCAGATGTTACTCCACGCGCGCATCACGGGACGTAAAAAAAAAGCTCCCTCCAGCCAAAAGATTATATAAGCAGATAACTGAAAAAATCATAGCCTCAAAAAATTCCTATTAGTTTACCCTCTTTCTTTACTTTTCTTAACCCTAATACTAAATTAAAAAGCAATTTTCCTTTTTTTAACCATAATCGAATCCTCTGAGACAAGTTTTTAATACACGTTGAATTTTTTTTCTCTTTCTGTATAATTGTATAATAGTTTTTCACAAAAAAGTTGTGTCATTAATTGTCCTAACGTTTTGTCAAATTTGTTTCATAATCTGAGAATTAGTAACGCGTTTTAAAATTATTGCCTCAAAGATAATTTTCTATATTGGATGACAAAAACGTAATTACAGCTTCCCTGTTATCGTAGGTTTTAAAAATTATTGTATTCCCCCCTCCCATTATACCCCCCCCCCAAGAAATAGATTAAGTCTCGTAATTTAATTGTTTGTTAAAATGCTTAGCTTTAATCGTATTAGAAGGCTTAACTTTAATTGTTTATTAAAATTCTTAGCTTCAATCGTCTGTTAGAAGGCTTAACTTTAATTGGCTGTTAAAAGGCTTAGCTCAGCTCGAGGAACGAGATTAATGTACTTATACATATTCAAAAAGCATCGTCGATTCTTCGGCCCTAACGAGTGAAACTGAATCGAATGCTAGCAAACCGCCTGTTTAGTGTGAGCGTTCCTCATGTCTATTTCATCATGTGTTTCTCGAAAAGACGAGCAGAGTTGCTGGAAACACATTTCACGCTGTTTCTGTTAATGACTTTGTTTGCTAAGTGTATAGCTCGAGCTGGCACCGCCGTCTCTACCTTATAAACAAAGTAGGGACGCTGTTTTATGCTGTAGATACCGCTTTTAAGTTAACTTACAGAGCAACAAACTGATTTTATCCTGTAAATGCACCCGTGTAGTGTCTCAAGTTTTTCTTGTATGTGGGTTCTCTTAAAGTTTTCATCTTGTTCAGGTTTTGTAATGTCTCCTCTCTTTTAATTGAGTTAACGTAATAGGATGATTTACTGTAAAATAACAGCACGAACACTGATGTGTATTGAGAAACACGACAGATGCTTCGAGGATGCACGTAAAGAGTCTGTAACAACACGACAGATGCTTCGAGGATGCACGTAAAGAGTCAGTAACAACACGACAGATACTTCGAGGATGCACGTAAAGAGTCTGTAACAACACGACAGATGCTTCGAGGATGCATGTAAAGAGTCTGTAACAACACGACAGATGATTCGAGGATGCATGTAAAGAGTCTGTGTTACAAAGTAACTAGAGTTTTTCTCTCCTTTTCTTCGTTTTGACAACCGCACAAGTTTGTTTTGTTAGGCCTAGCAGGCCTGGTGTTAGGGTGCTCGATTCGCAATCTGTAGGTCATGAGTTTGAATGCCTTGACTCGCCCTTTGAGCCGTGAAGATGTTATAATATGACGGCCAATCCCACTTTTCATCGATAAAACAGTAGTCCAAGAATTGGAGGTGGGTGGTGTCGATTAGCTGCTTTCCCTCTAGGCTATGACTTCAAAATAGGGGGGGGGGGTTAACGCAGACGGCCCCCGAGTAGCTCTCTGCGAAATCAAAAACAAACAAACAAACACTAGGTCTAACGTGGGGCGTTAAAATGTGTCCGACAATTTCACTATTCGTTGTTAAAGTAGTAACCCAAGAGTTGGTGGTGGATGATGTTGGCTTGTCTGGCTTCCCTCTTGTCTGTTACTTCTAAATTAGGGAGGGCTATCGCAAATAGCCCTCGAGCAGTTTTGCACGAAGTCCCAAAAACAAAGAATTTTGTTAAGCCTAATACACCACGTAATTATACAAATATAAATATCAGAAAGCTGATTAAACGTTGAGAAACGAACCAGGAGGCTAATTGTTATTAGGCTATTTGTTTTTTAGGCTAGTTGTTATTAGCATAAGTTCGTCACATTATTGTTTGGCAGCTTTCATTCAAACGAGTTAGTTTATCACAGTCTATTTAATCAAAACAAATGTTAAAACGATACGAAAATCTGGTGGTGTTTCTGCATTCTAATTGTAACTCAACAGTAAAACCGAAACTTGTACCTCTCCCGAGGAGAATTATAAAATCTACTTTGTTCATTGACGAATGCAAAACATAACGACCAATTACAAACAATGTAAAAACTAGTAAACCAATATACCATGTTATAATTACTTTTAATACATATAGGGCGGTACCCCAAATTAGACAATTACATTAGGCCGACATTTTCATATTTTGATCTCATATTCGAGGGTATTACAGGGAAAATAAATTTATTTTTAATTTGTCTTATATACACAGGGTGGCCCAAAATTATCTTCCCTATTTTAAAATTTAATAATTAGATAACTAAAGAAATACAACCATGCAATTTTCAACATCTTGTAGCCCCACTCAAACAGTTTTTATGGTCATGTTTTTATTTTCACTCAAGTGAGTAGTGTTACCTCGTAAAATGGTAAGTATGCAAGAAAAGGCTCAATGCATCGTTTGGTTTGTAGGGTAGGCCAGTCATAACTCCACTAGACGTCTTTCTTTGGGGGTATGTTAAGGACATCGTGTATCGCATACCTAGAGCAAACATCACAGAGCTAAAAACTAGAATAACGGGCATCGTCGCCACTGTAACTGTGGGTATGTTGCAGCGAACGTGGACTGAAATTGAACACCAGTTGGACGTGCTGAACGTCACTAATAGTGAACACGTAGAAGTTTACTGACATGTCAATAAAAACTGTTTGAGTTGGGCTACAAGTTCTTGAAAACTGCCTACCTGGTTGTATTTTCTTAGTTATTTGATTATTAAATTTCAAAACAGAAAAGATAAATTTGTATAATAAACTAAGATTGGACTCTGTTCATAAAAAAAGCTCCATAAAATGATAGCTACAAGTAAAATACTGAAGTAAGTATTAGCTAATATTTAAATTATAACATTTGAAATATAGCTCATAACAATCTACTACCAACAATTGTAATAAGCAGAGTTTAAATAAATTACAGTAGTTATTGTTTGTTATTAAGCACAAAGCTACACAAATGGTTACCTGTGCCCTGCCCACCGCGGGTATCTAAACCCAGTTTCTAGTAGTGTAATACTGTAGTTGTCAAGTTCAAGTTCGTGTATAATAATTACATTTTTTTGTCAATTTCCATTGAAACAAAATCATCTTATTCATGTGATTCCTATCACCAGGATTACCTCTTTGAATCCCATATTTGGTGTATTTCTTATCACACACACACACACACACACACACACACACATATATATATATATATATATATGTATATGTAGGTCAGCACCCTTAACTAAAAATATTTTTGTTATACTCTCACCGCTAGCAGTATTTGTATATATCTATGGCAAAGCTGGCAAGGCTATCTGCTTGGCAGACTTCTTGGGACGCGCTTTCCAATTAAACATTCACCCACAAGCTAACTGTATAGACCACACCTTCTGCTGGATGAACAAGTCAACCCTCGTCTTCCTTGTACAGAAAAACAGTACGTGTGACATTTAACGTTCTTTGATCTAATAAAACTATGGATACAAGTTGATCAGCCAAGAGTATTTATCATCTTCTTGACAATGTACCAACTATGTGTGCAAGTACATTCTCTGGATATTCAATCAAACTAGAATCACCAGAACTGTGAATATGCTAAAACAATAGCAGATCTGAAGTATCTAGACCACTGATATTTTCTAATTCCATTGGACACCTTTGTTATGTCCCTTTTTAAGTCAAAGACAAGACCTACACTGCCCAATGCTAAGTGGTTCTTAGGAACGGTTCCACTCCCACCTTTCTTGAGCCAAAGCTGTCAAAAGCTAGATTGAGTTTGGATTGTTAGTATAGACTTCGTGGCCACGAATGCAAGGAAACAAAAGTTAGTTATGATCTGTAGTCAGCTTATATATTATAAAGTGGTAGCATGGACGTGTCTTACTGCGTGGTAGTTCACCGACAATACACAACATTGATTGTTTGGTGACGCAAAAACCTAATCTACGACAATGTTTAGGGCCAAAGACTGGTTTTTATGTGTTCCATATGTGAGATGTTCTTTGTTAACATTATACTTTTATTGCAATTACTGATTAGAACGTTTAATATATCTACTTTTATCATGTTTATCTTTTCTGGTACAGATTATTTTGTAGTATTAGCTTAATGTGTGGATTTAGGACTAACCTAAATCTCCTAAGCAGGCCGAATTTAGTGCGATATTATTGGGATTACGACCGAAAATGTCGTTAACAGAGATGGTACCCATCAGATGAAACGATGCATTCCAATTTTTATAAGTAAGAACATAAACAGTGAATTTTTTAATGACAATACTCACTCCAAGAAGGTAATTTGCTCAATAAAACCCTTGCCCATCAGTGTCTACAACTCTGATCACACCCGCAGCCATTAGTGTGTCTACAAATAACGGTCTGCAAGTAAAAATAATAGATCGGGGTGGGGGAGAAAACAAAAATAATTGTCCCTTAATGTAGAAATAAGGTTATGACAGTAAAAATATAGGACGGGGTGGGAGAGAATACAAAAAGCATTATCCTTTAATTTAGAAAGAAGACTATGACAGTAAAAATATAGGACGGTGTGGGAGAGAATACAAAAAGCATTATCCTTTAATTTAGAAAGAAGACTATGACAGTAAAAATATAGGGCGGGGTGGGAGAGAATACAAACAAAATTGTCCTTTAATGTAGAAATAAGATTATGACAGTAAAAAAAAATAGGCAAGCGTTAGGGCTCTTTCAGGCGAGGATCATAAACAAAAAATCTTCCCGTGATGAAAACTCATGAAAGAGTTTAAAAGCTTGCAGTAAATACATATGCACTGTTTAATTTTATATTTTAACCTCTTAATAAATACGACTAATGACCAGATAAAACGTTTTTCAAACGATATGCCTTATACAGTTTTGGCTATTTTGGCGCAGATCTACCAATGGACTATCTGTGCTGTGTTAGCTGCGGGGATCGAACCAAAATTATATCGGGTATATACAACACAGTCAACAAGGCTTGTGAAGTCACAAGCCTTATACTAGTTTCTGCATCAACTGTTGCCCTGTACGATTCTTTCAGGTCAAACTTTGGTAACTTTCAGTGGTGTTGGCGGTGAGTGATGTTGACTAGCTGCCTTCCCTCTAGTTTATCACTTCTATAGGGACGTTTAGCGCAGATAATCTTCGTGTAACTTTACGCCAAATTCAACAAACAAACAAACGTAACCATTGTCGGCTGAACATACTTATGGAACTACCCTGGAAGCCAGTTTTTTTTAACTCTAAATTACATAACTTTGAGAAAATACTCTCGTAGCCATACTCATGTTGTGCCTTTGCCATAGTTTTTACGTAAGGGACTTACTGACTTACAATAAATAATAAATGTATTTTATGAATAGTAATCAGGCTTCTTTTATGAATTACACACCCTCCATTTTTACCACCTATTCACCAAGCTGGAAAGATAAACTGTTCGTTTCATTTTATTTGCAGAAGCATTTGTACTTAGAGTAAAATAATTTTACTGTCGAAAATAAAAACAAACTTATTATTCCCCTATACCTTTTTCTTAAATGCTAAGCCTAATCAAAACAGTGGAAACTTCTATATTTTAAGTTCTATTTATACATTTTTTCAATGCTAAACCCAATAAAACTAGCTCCTATGTTTCAAATTCTATTAGTATGTTTCTTAAATGCTAAGCTTAATCTTAAAAAGCTGTAACTTCCATATTTTAAGCTCTATCAGCGTTTTTTAAAAATGCTAAGCCTATAAAAAAATAGCTTCTATGTTTTAAGTTCTATTAGTATGTTTCTTAAATGCTAAGTTTAATCAAAACAGTGGAAACTTCTATATTTTAAGTTCTATTTATACATTTTTTCAATGCTAAACTCAATAAAACTAGCTCCTATGTTTCAAGTTCTACTAGTATGTTTCTTAAATGCTAAGCCTAATCAAAACAGTGGAAACTTCTATATTTTAAGTTCTATTTATATGTTTTTTAAATGATTAGCCTAATTTAGAAAGAAAAGGCGTCGCTTCTGTATTTAAGCTCTATTCTGAAATAATTAATCATTCT
>NW_013668653.1:61364-63084 GCF_000517525.1 Limulus polyphemus | reverse complement strand
GTATGGGCAAATTTATTGGATGACAATGATAATTTGTTGTTGTTGTTTGAGGGGGATGGGCAAATTTACTGGATGACTATAATAATTTGTTGTTGTTTGAGGGGTATGGGCAAATTTACTGGATGACTATAATAATTTGTTGTTGTTGTTTGAGGGGGATGGGCAAATTTACTGGATTTCCCCTCAAACAACAACAACAAATTATTGTCTGGGCAAATTTATTGGATGACAATGATAATTTGTTGTTGTTGTTTGAGGGGGATGGGCAAATTTACTGGATGACTATCTGCGTTAGCAATCCCTGATTTTGAACATTACAGATCAGAGGAGAGACAGCTAATCAACACCACCCACTGTCATCTCATGGGATACGCTTTGCCAACGAATAGAAGAATTGACCATTACATTATAACGTCTCCAAAGCTGAAAGGGCGAACGTGTTCAGCGACGGTTTTCTATCCTACGACACGCAAGTTGGGAGTCGATCGCCCCAGCCGCCATGTGAACAAGTACGTGGAGAAGTACGTCTGTTTGTTTGATGTTAAACACACAGATACACAATACGCTACCTGTGGTGTGCCAGCCGCTGGTATCGAAACTCGAATTTTAACGTTAAAAGCTTTCAGACTTACCGCTGAGGCCTGGCATGGCCAGGTGGTTAGAGCACTTGACTCGCAATTTCATTCCCGTCCGACCAAACATGCTCGCCCTTTCTGCCGTGGGGGCGTTATAATGTGACAGTCAATCGCACTATTCGTTGGTAAAAGAGTATTCCAAGAGTTGGCGGAGAGTGGTGATGACTAGCTGCCTTCCCTCTAGTATTTCACTGCTAAATTAGGTATGGCTAGCACAGATAGCCTTCGTGTACCTTTGCGCGAAATTCAAAACAAACCAAACTTACCGCTAAGCTATTGAGTGAGGTGGGGGGTGGGGAAGAAAGATAATTTTTATGACCGCGTCAACTGGTGAGCAAACTAGTAAACTACATTAATCAACACTAGTAACTGAAAATAATACAACTTTCTTTAGAACCTAAATTTATAAATAAAAGTCCAAAGATACAGCTTTTGAGTGGATTGTTCGTTTTTATTTAACCTTTTTCACGACGTTTCGACTACTCGTTTGGCCATCATCAGGTATCTGTATGTATTTTGTGAAATACTGCACGAGTACTTTATTACAACTTAGAAAACATATAGGGTGATACCGGTTTTTTGATAGCAATTAGGTTTTAGTTCACGAATAATTAATCCTTCTTTTATTTTTCTAATAAAAAAAAACTAAAACCTAATTCAAATCGAAACACTTACAACGCCAAAATCCCAGGTTCGATTTCGCGCGGTGACTCTATTCGGAAAACAAAGAGAGCTTTTTCATCCACATTTTTATATTTTGATATTCGCAGCCGTGTTTAGAAATACAAACTGTGGCGAGAATTCTGATGTTATTTTTATAATTCTATTTCATTTACTCGAGTTTAAAGCATTTGTTTCCATTTTACGGGATTTTAATTTTTCTCCAGTTTATAACCTCTTACAGCTATTGTATAGTTATTTTTAATTTAACGTTTTTTTGCCGTATCAGAAGAAGGCTGAATAGGATGGCCATCGCTGGCATTTGTATCATGGACAAAGTCCTATTTTAGCACCATGTGTACTGTTCACTACAAAACCTCAGCAGCAAGATTCTGTGCCCATTTTTGCACACCATAAAATGACAC
>NW_013668653.1:57207-60458 GCF_000517525.1 Limulus polyphemus | reverse complement strand
TCAGATACCATTACTCGGCTCACTTCAACTGTTTTCAGATACCATTACTCGGCTCACTTCAACTGTTTTCAGATACCATTACTCGGCTCACTTCAACTGTTTTCAGATACCATTACTGTCTAGTTTTAACCATTATCAGATATTACTTGACTAATCACTTGGCCGGCTCGACACTTGTAGAAGGTGAAAGCAGCCAATCAGCAACAACCTCCCACCTACCAGCCACACTAAGGGAGTAACTGTCATTTTTTGTAACACATCCTCAGCATATAATGCGAGGAATATTTTGTGGCAATTTTAATCTTCTATAGAAACTGGATGGATAAACAGTAAGTCATTCATTTATTTTTATAGTTGTAGCAAATTGAATTAGTAGAGATGTTAAAATATGCAAAATAATGGTTTTAACATAATTAAATCTAGACATTGACCATATGTGGAAGTAAAGTCACACTGTCACAATATATCTGTTAAAATCCTACAAGGTGATCCCATAACTACTCAGATAGAGTATTAAATAAAAAGACATTAATCCTCAAGTTTTCTTAGCTTTTCTTGTATTCATCCTCTTTTAATAACTTACGTAAAGCGCCAACTCATTAATAAATGTTGTAACTGAAGGCTTATATATCTCATTGGTGAATAATATATTTACCTTATAGAATTATAATAAAATTAATAGTTAATTCAAAATAAACCGAAAATCGGATGACTTTATATAGAAAATCATATTATATGGTTGATCAAAGTCTTGAATGTGAGAAGCGACCTAAAGTTATTTGTGTGGTTTGTTTGTTTGGAATTAAGCACAAAGCTACACAATAGACTATCTGTGGTCTGCCCACCGCGGGTATCGAAACCCGGTTTCTAGCGTTGTAAGACCACAGACATGCCGCTGTGCCACTGGGGGGCTATTGGTGTGGACAGGCACATCATTATCTAATATATGCAGAAAGCACCACGTGATTGGACATTGACCCTTCCATGATGGCGGCTTCGTAGAACGTTATGGAAGCACAAGTGTTCGTTGGTTTTGTTTTGTTGTGGTTAAATGTAAAGCTACACAATGGGATGTCTGTGCTCTAACCACTACAGGTGTCGAAACCCTATTTTTTTGCGTCGTAAACCTGCAGACTTACCGCTGAGCTAGTGAGGGGCGTGAGCACCAGTGCCTTATCAAGTCTATTATGAGATATCTGTCTGTATGTAGAAAGGGTATTGATTATAACTAACAAAATGTGTAGAAGTAGGGTGAAGTTAGGCTTAAGTGAGTCACAAATTAGGCTTCAAGGAGCCATCTGTGTATAAGTTACGTTACAATGTATGTAACGCAGTGTTGCACTCGGCAAAGTTAAGCCTACAAATATTTCCTGTGAATGACTGAAATACTTTTTCTTTTGCAAACAAAAGTAGTAGTCCATGACTGCATTACTTCCAATCGAGATAAGAGCTAAACATATTATTTTTAAAATATTTACATCAACTGGAAAATCATTTTCCTTATAATAACCTTATGGAATCTAATTTTAAAAACCTTATTTTTAAAGTAGCTTTGCAAATAACGTGCTTCTCAGTGGCACAGAGGTAAGTCTGAAGGCTTATAACACTAAAAGCCAGGTTTCGATACCCTTTGTGGACACAGTACAGATAGTCCATTGTATAGGTTTGCGCTTAACTACAAACAAACAAAGGATATAAGATAAATTAACATTTCAAGAACTGACCTAAAACTAGCAAGAATTTATTTATTTACTTATATGTGACAACACTACGTGTTACGACTGGCGAAAGATCTGTCAATTAAAATATCCTAAAATTCAGACAGCTGGAAAAGAAGTAAAGTAGGATGTCAAATAATCGTGTAAAAAGCTACTCCGTGTGTGATCTTATCGTTTCACGACAGACCCATGCACGTTATTGGTGGGTAGTTCTTGAACGTCATCAACAAAGATATGAATTATTCATCGAAAGGAAACCCCTTTCAGTCAGTAAGGAACTCTTAAAGGCATTGCATGACTAAGCCTATATTAGACGTGATTAGTTGTCCTTGATTTATATCACTCCAAAACAAGCCTAAAGGTGTGGTAGTTCCATCGATTAAGCTCCGGGGTTTCAAATACATGATGATGAATACCAATCAGTTTAAAATACTAAAATGGTAGTTTGGATAATGAAAGCAGCTGCAGGGTTCACACGAAAAGGATTTTTTTTTTCTGCCATTTAACAGATTTCATTGAATCAAACTGAAACCAGTTTTATAGAAGCGTGTATCTATAAGAATTGGGACTACTTAGTTTGTTTAAAACATTGGTGTAATTACACTAAACTTTTGCCTTATTCTTCGACATAATTACCAAGATATAAATAATATAATACCTATATTTATGTGTTTCTCTTGGTCTTTATCGAAGGATTATAAAAGGAAACGTTTTTAACCACAGACGGTGCGCTAAGTGACAGAGATTAATACGGTATGCAGGTTTTGGTTTATTATTGTTGTAGAAAATTAGCTTTGAATATTTAAACAAGGCTTTCTCACGTCTTTTCACATTATTTGTCACCAGATGGTACTTACAGAAAAAAGTTCCTTTCCATCATATTAGGCTATTGGTCAAAAGTATGGAGCAATTTGTTGTTTATTGTGTTTATATTTTAACAGACTCAATATAGTAAAGCAAACGGTGTTTTTTTTATTAGATCATGGAACCAATAAAACATTTAAATTACTCCCTGAAACTAGATTTACTTATAATTTTCTAAGATAGGGTTAGTATTCTCTGGAATCAGCTTTAATGACTGTATAAGCTTTAGCTACCGAAGAAAGATGGTATTTTCTAAAACCAGTCCAACCCAGAGTTAAAGAAGAAAGATGGTATTTTCTAAAACCAGTCAAATTGTATTGTTGTTTGTCCACTGAATATTGTTATTTGTCCACTGAAACAGTTCCAGTCTAGTACGGTATCTAGATGCTGTGTTCTACCTATAATATTAATGAATTAACTGGCACCACTGAATATTGTTGTTTGTCCTCTGAAACAGTTCCAGTCTAGTACGGTATCTAGATGCTGTGTTCTACCTATAATATTAATGAATTAACTGGCACCACTGAATATTGTTGTTTGTCCTCTGAAACAGTTCCAGTCTAGTACGGTATCTAGATGCAGTGTTGTGCCTATAATATTAATGAATTAACTGGCACCACTGAATATTGTTGTTTGTCCTCTGAAACAGTTCCAGTCTAGTACGGTATG
>NW_013668653.1:54432-56611 GCF_000517525.1 Limulus polyphemus | reverse complement strand
AAATATCTTAAGTTTTCCGATTGATAAGCGTTATAAAAATAAGAGTTATAGCTTTCGAAGTTTATAGCACACTGATTATAGCGAACTACTAATAGAATCTCTTCTTTTGGCGCGTCGCGTTGGTTATATTTATAGCTGTGTTGAGGCGTTCTAGAAATTTCAGTCTTACGTAACAATGCAAGTTAAAGCGTTTATGTACACACGCATTAATTGTTGATTCTTACTCATGAGAAGTTTGCAATACATATTTAACTATATAGGCTATGCATGTTTCTAAATATAAATTTAATCTAAACAAACGTTGATATTAAAATAAATATATAATAACAAATCCGTTACATATGAAAGTAAAACTTTTTTTTATCTGTTGCAGAAACCGAGAAATTAACCAGTCTTTTTCTTTATTATTTGTAAAGCCCGAAGTTACACAATGGGTTATCTGTGATCTGCCCACCAAAACTAAGGAAACCAGATTTCTAGCGTTATAAGCCCTCAGATATGAGCCTAAACATATAAATCAAAATAAAAGTACAAATTCTGATTTGGCATATATAATACATTAAGGACCCCTCTTCCTGAAGTCATTGTTGGTCGCTTGTTTTAGAGCAAAGCCACATTGGGCTATCTTCTGTGTCCACCACAGGGAATTGAACCCCAGATTTTGGCATTACAACTCCGTAAAGTTACTGCTGTCCCACCGGGGCCATTGTTGGTCAAAGCAGAATATATATATATATATATATATATATATATTACCACCAATAGGATATATTATATAATTGCATAGGCAATCCGAAAATTTTACAAGGCTTTTCCGACAAATCTGAACTAAGCCAAACGAATTAATATAGTTACAACCCGAAAAATATCTGAACTAAGCCTAACGAGTTAATATAGTTACAACCCGAAAAATCTGAACTAAGCCTAACAAATCACTATAGTTACAATCCAAAAAATATCTGAACTAAGCCTAACGAGTTAATATAGTTACAATCCCAATTCCATTCCTGAAGCATATTTCAGTCACATATTGAAGGCATGTGTATATGAATTTCACAAACAAGCTCCTATTTTTTGTTTCTTTCCACTCTGATTATATGGAACCAATAAATGATAAGAGAAAAACACGACACGAAGTTCACTTAACGCTTTGGTCAAATATAGAAACGCTCAACGTCTTTTGAACAATCTGTCTTACGTCAAAAGCCTCTTTTACTCTATCTTAAGAAACCCACCAAATGTCCTGTCAATAAATATCAAGCCAGCTTTTATTGGGTAACCAACAAATTTGATTTTACGCTCTTTCAATTGCCCTAAAAATTTCAACCACCATATGACGTCAAAGTTCACTTCAAATTTGAGACTCGGGAGTGACTGAAACCTGTTTTAAGGTGAGACAATAGTTTCAAGGAAAATAGCGTTAAGATGGCTGGAGGGAAAAAATTACGGTACTCGGCTGTCCACTTGGAAAATGTTAAATGTAAATATAGTACATCTGACGTTTCGAAGGGGGAAGCTTTTAGTTGATTTTCAAGACATTTTAAAGTCATGTGAATAAAAGTTTATGTCGATACAAAACAAGAAATCTAACTTGCCAAGGTACTTTTTTTTTTTTATATGTGGAACGTACGTATAAAATGGTTCCATAAAACATGTCCAGCCATTTGTTCGTATCCAAAAAATGAGGGTGTAAAAAAACCTTTTCTTTCTGAAAAATCCTCGTTCTTAAGGTTCGCGGTAAACACTGACTGGTGATTGGTCAAAATTTGTTCATGTTATATGCAAACTGTTTTTGTAGTGTTGAAACGTTGATATTGAGTTAAGACTAGTTTCACCAGGGTGTGCTGTGGTACCCTAGTGTGTCGCAAATGGTGGCAGGACCAGGGGTTCGAACCTGGGTCTCTATGTTAGTAAATCTGGTGGGCTATCCACTCATATATATATATCAAAGATAATTGGTGAATTAATTAATAATTAACATAAGAAAATATGGAGTATTACTGGTATTCTATTGCCACGCAAGCACTTAAAGATTTTCTTATTTGAGCTAATTAGTAATTTACATTTCAAATGGTAATAACTGTTGACAAGAGTTGTTTTAGAACCAAACACAGGATACCCTAAATTTTATTTTATTTTTTTTTACGAAAGCCACGTGACTAAGATTTTACATGACCGG
>NW_013668653.1:50714-53613 GCF_000517525.1 Limulus polyphemus | reverse complement strand
AGAATTATGCACTCTGTAGGTTACAACAAAACATGTCATGTGAACTTTTGGTTTTATTTACTCTTGAAACAGAACACTTTCGGGCACCTTGCGGAAGTGCTTTTAGTACTGTAGATGAACATTATGTTTAAGAGCGCGGGTTGGCTCTGTGGTAGTTTTTGTTGTTGTCGTTTTGTTTTGTGGAATTTCGCGTAAAGCTGTTCGAGGGCTATTTGTGCTTGCCATCCCTAATTTTGAAGTGATAGACTCGAGGGAAAGCAGCTAGTCAACATCACCCACGGTCATCTCTTGGATTACTCCTTACTAACGAAAACTAACGGACAGTTACATACTACCCCCTTCCCAAAGGGTTGAAAGGACGAGCATGTTCGGTGACAAGTTTCGATCTCACGCCCCACAGATCGCGATTTAAGCATTCTAACCACCAGCCTCTGTGTTAGAGCTCTGGATTTGAATCCGTGCGATACCACAAAATATTCTCCACAATTTAAAGCTGTAAATAGATTATAAGAGTAACAGTCAATTCCTTAGCGTGGATGGTAGTTACTAGGATACTTTTGACTGGCTGGCTACCTTCCTTCTCAAAAGTTCAAAATTAGGGACAGCGGCAGATAGCCTTAGTAGCTTTGCCAAATATAGAAAATACAAATATATATATTATCTTGGTTACTTTCAAATTCCAGGTAAGATTCTTGCTGAAGATCACACCTCACTAATTCAAAGCTTCACTTCGCTCAGACGGGCTACCATAATCAAATGTTATATTACGTTGCGGACTGAACTCCCTAAGCTGAGAAATCATTAATTGGAAACCATTAGGCCTAAGCTCTACATGTATATTATCTTGCTTCCGAAAGAGAACTTCAAATAAAACACAATACAGCATAAGTACGTGTGTTTATATTCCACGTTTTTAAAATCAATATAACACGACCTCTATGTCCACTCATAATACTTTTTTTTTTTATTACGACGTGACATGTTATCTTATGGCTTCTAATAAATCAGCAGTATTTTAATAAACGTGAAAAGTAAATTCCTAGGCACTTTCACGTGAAAATAATGTTTGAATTATAGTATTTTTGTTGGAGTCAACGATTGACCAAACTTCACAAATAAATTAGGCCTAACAGAAATTCCACTTACTTACTTTGTTTGTTTGTTGTTAAGCGCAAAGCTACACATTGGGCTGCGTTACGCCCACGGCAGGTATTCAAACCCGATCTTTAACTTTATAAGCCCCAGACTTGCCGCTGAGCCAACAGGGGGCTCCACTTACTAAGTTCATACCCCTATTCTATCGAAACGAAAACAGTACTTCACACCACTGAAATAACTGACTGACAGTATCAGATAAACTGATCAGATCATGAACTGATTACTTACTGCCCAACAGGTTCACTCAATAATTCACTTACTAGCCTAACTCGTTTTTAAGATTATAGTCATCAAAGCCACGCCCATCCTATTATATTAACCCTTTCGCTGCGTATGGTCTACGACATGATGTCTGTTTTTAAGTGCATTGTGCCGTGGATGTAATTGCCTTGGCTACGCACATAAGGCATCCCCAGCAGATCCATAGATTTTCTAGTTGTTTTAATGTTGCCCAGATCACATGTGGCTACCTCATATCTTCAGCACGTGATTTCAGTGAAGTTTAGGGATAAATCCTGATTTTCTTCTGTAGCTGTAAATAGCCATATGAACACGAAGAAATTAAAAAAATAAATGTATAAGTAGTGAATGTTAGAAAAATCCCAAGATTGATCCCTAACAAGTTTTTAATACTGGATACCTGTAAAGACGTTCGTACATCAAGATAAATGGATCACGTAACTAATAGCAGTAGGACTTAAAATGACTCGCTAGTGGGTTTTATTTTGTGCTACTAAAAGATAATTGAATAGAACGTCACAAAACAAAGTATTAAACCGTGAAAAAATTAAAAAACTGTTTTAGTGGCTTTGAAACTACATAGCAAAAACTGCAACATTATAACAGTACCTGATGATGACAAAACCTTGTCGAAACGTGCTGTTATGTTAAACTTATACTAAAGTTTTTCTTCATTACCCATTCAAGCCGGCTCCAGCCATTATTATAACAGTTTGTTTATTTGTTTGTTGTTAAGCGTAAAACTACACAACTGGTTATTTGTGCTGTGCCCACCACGGGTATCGAAACCCGATTTTTTAGCGTTAAATAATAAGCTAGATTAAAAAGAGCATAAAACACAAGCAGCACTGGTAGGGTGATGATGAAAAGCGCCTTCTCGTGGTGTGGGTTGGATGCATTTAAAAAAACTAAGTTTAAAAAACGCTTTTCCATCCTTTCCACATTTTAACCTACTTCATTAACCGCGGCTGAGCGGCTCTGAGTTTTTTTCTTTCAAGTACAAACTTTTAGCTGTAATTACAGTTTTGGAGTCAAGAGGTCAAACCCTTTCGATTGATGTAGTTGACCACACCCAAGGTCTCATAGATTAATTTACTTTAATCCTGCCTAAAACAACTTAAAGTGCCACGGCTATTGAGGATTTTCTCTTGTTATTTTGTACTTATCTATTTATTACTTGTAGAGCCAAATATGAGCACGTATCTCTCGGAACGGTTTTATAAACATCTGTTTGGGGTTTAATTCCTAAAACCTGTAAATAACTAGGCGTTCTTTCGCAGGGTCCCCAGAAGTGTTCTGTTTCAAGAGTAAATAAAACCAAAATTAAGAGGAACAAATATTTTTATTTCTTGTCTTTTCAAGTTCATATATCGTACAGAATGCATAATTCTTCTCGTGATTCATGGCATGCGCACGTTTTACTGACGTCACGACAGTACAAATTGCAACGATAAGCGTCCCTTATGTGACGTTATCTTAGTGTCTACTGACTCACTAACAT
>NW_013668653.1:48168-50704 GCF_000517525.1 Limulus polyphemus | reverse complement strand
GGTTAAACCAGGTGACCTTCGGCCCCACTTTGGGGAAATATGCAAAATCTATTCAATATATTATAGCTTTGAAATTGTTTCTTTTTGTTGTAAAAAACGTTTCTTTTCGTTTCATTTCCAACCAAGAACACCGACTCATTTTGTAATGTGCATTGATGGCAGATCATCTACACCAGTGTTTCTCAACATCGGTCTACGGACCAGCGCTGTCCATCACAACCACCTTGCCATTTCCCGAAATTAAACAAATAACGAAAACTGACAAGAAATTCATATACAAATGGTAACGGTTTTCCAGTTGTACTTGCAATTTACTGTTGTGTGAAAGTTTAGGGCGAGCGGATTCGGAAAGGTTGATCTGGAGCATCAAAAACGAATTTAATTTTGAAGTTTTTAGTTTCTCTTCATTCTTTCTTTGTTTTTGTCACAGGTTTTGAAAACTACAGTGTAGTAATACTAAAAGTACAAAAAGGGGAAGAAACACTTTTTAGTCGCGAAATAGAATGGTTCCGAACTATTTTTTTCAAGAATAAACATTTAGCCCATGACCGATTTGAGATTTAATAACAGTTTTGGACTCAAGAGGTCAAACCCTTTCGAATGATGTATTTGACCAAGCATAACGTCTCATAGCTTAATTTACTCTAATCCTGCCTAAAAATGTTCAATTTGGGGGTAAGCTGGTAGAGATCCTGATGAGTAATAAAATCGAATTGGGTAAACGAACGCCCCACGCTCAGTATTGCTGGTGCATAAAAATATAGCTAATAAAAAGTGGGGGAAAAAGGTCTCATAGATTAAATTTAATCTAATCTTGCCTAAAATAACTGAAAGTACCGCAGCTAATGAGGATTCCCTCTTGTTTCTTTTTATTAGTTTAATAATTGTAACGGAAGATTTTGAATATTGTTGCGTCAGCGAGTCACATGACTGGTGTGACGCCACGTTTCTAGAACTATCCCGTATCTTGGCGAATGCTCTAGTATTTACTAGATGGAGGGTAGACTGGTATATAAAGGAGGGTGACAACGTGACGGGAGATTAATGTAATGTGTATATAGACAGTGAGTAATTGAACTGCAGTCACAGGGTATTGTTGAAGTTAACGTTCGTTCGTGATACTGTTTGTTTTAGCGCGATTATTGAGATTAAGTGTATCGCAGAGTTATATTCGGAAAGAATAAACCAGTTTTATTAAGTAAAGACTTGTGTCGTTAAAGTTTCGTTGGAACGAAGTTACGGAAAAAATCAATTAACAAACGGAGATGTAACAATATGTTATATCAGTAATTAGGAATAATCTCGATAATGTTACGATCAAAAATAAAGTTCAGGTTCCTATCTTCAAAGTTAAATATTTATTGATTGAGTAACTAACTCCTTTCTTCATGCCCCTCTGTGTCTCAGCACTTAGTCTAAGGGCTTATAGCGCTAAAAATCAGGTTTCGATACCGGCGGTAGGCAGAGCACCGACAGTCTATTGTGTAACTTTGCGCTTAACAAGCAACAAATGAACAAAGAAACCTTTCTTCAAAACCGACTTGTCTCTATAAATACACGATATTGTTTGAAAATCATAAAGAATATGGGGTCAGAAAACATTATAAGCCTAATATTAAATGTCTAACGACAAGTATAATTAATTATAATCATGATTTGCCAGATTAGAAGAGGCCTTTACACCATAAATACTTGTTATGGGTTTTATGCCTTAAAGCTGGAGAAATATTGGAAACCCAATAAACCCAAAAATTATTATAAAACACTCGTTAACTTCGACAAATTAATTGGAATACAGTAAGAAAAACCTGCAATTAACTTGTTTTTACAAAAAATAGCTTTTAAAAAATAGTTTTTACAATATATGGCCAGGTGGTTAGGGAGCGCTCGACTCAATTTGAGGGTCCCAGGTTCGAATCCCCGTTCCACCAAACATGCTCGCCATTTCAGCCACTATTCGTTGGTAAGTGTGTATCCCAAAAGCTGGCGGTGGGTGGTGATGACTAGATGCCTTCCCTATAGTCTTTCACTGCTAAATTAAGGATGGCTAGCGAAGATAGCCCTCGTGTAGCTTTGCACGAAATTCCAAATAAGCCAAACCTACCCTCCTTTTATTATTGTTGTTGTTTATATGTAGAACAGTTGAATCATTTTCGGCGATATCCACCTATAACTACACCACTGTTTTTATTCCATTGGGTCTTGACCTAATTAATATAGTCCTTTCACTGCCTACGTTAACCAAATAAAACATTAATATGGTCCGTGTGCTGCCTATGTTAACCAAATAAAACATTAATATGGTCCTGCACTGCCTATGTTAACCAAATAAAACATTAATATAGTCCTTGCACTGCCTATGTTAACCAAATAAAACATTAATATAGTCCGTGTGCTGCCTATGTTAACCAAATAAAACATTAATATAGTCCGTGTGCTGCCTATGTTAACCAAATAAAACATTAATATGGTCCGTGTGCTGCCTATGTTAACCAAATAAAACATTAATATGGTCCGTGTGCTGCCTATGTTAACC
>NW_013668653.1:44895-47168 GCF_000517525.1 Limulus polyphemus | reverse complement strand
TTGTACTGCCTATGTTAACTAAATAAAACATTAATATAGTCCTTGCACTGCCTATGTTAACCAAATAAAACATTAATACAGTACTTGTGCTGCCTATGTTAACCAAATAAAACATTAATACAGTACTTGTGCTGCCTATGTTAACTAAATAAAACATTAATATTGTCCTTGTACTGCCTATGTTAACTAAATAAAACATTAATATAGTACTTGTGCTACCTATGTTAACCAAATAAAACATTAATATAGTCCTTGTGCTGCCTATGTTAACCTAATAAAACATTAATATAGTCCTTGTGCTGCCTATGTTAACCTAATAAAACATTAATATAGTCCTTGTGCTGCATATGTTAACAATAGTTTGTATTAACACTTTCTGTCTTTATTTGAGAAATGTGTAGTCTTTGAGATATGGATTCACGTGTGCCAGAAGAACAGGCTAGTATTTTCGTTACTGCTTTCGCCATCTAGCGAGTGAAAATAAAGTTACTTGCCTATAATAGAGCTACGATTCTAGTGAAATCAGGAGTTGCTACTTCAATAATACTCGATTTCATCCTGAGGGGATAATAAGCATTTGATTTTAAAATACTCTTGTTCGTGTTAAAATAAATTTAGGTATCAGCTGAATGAAAACACTAACACTTCTGAGGGTTCACCTGTTATAACCACTCGCACCATAATATAGTAGTGTGTTATCTGTCAGTCAGTCACTAGACACTAAAATGACATCACATAAGGGACGTTGTAATTTGTACGGTCGTGACGTCAGTTAAACGTGCGCATGCATGAATCACGAGCAGAATTATGCACTATGTAGGCTACAACACAGCATGACATATGAACTTCAAAAGCAAGAAATAAAACTATTCGATATTCTTAATTTTGGTTTTGTTTACTTTTGAAACCGCACACTTTTGTGGATCCTGCGGAAGTACATCTACTATATTTTTAACATATGATAAAGTGTTATAATCTTTTCTAATTTCAAAATAAAATAACATAATTTAAAAGTACGAACAAAATTCTACGCTGATATGCTAGTTTTTAGTTACGATTTTTGAAGTTCACCAATCTCGTCTTTGCTATACATAAAAAAAATCCCAATCGCCAAATTTCTCGTTACCTTTCTCTCCCTGAAGAAGAAAAAAAAAAGAGCTTTTCCCTTCTCGACTCGAGATTCGTTGGTATAATTGGATATTCTTGTCCGTAGGGTGCAAGTGTTAACGTTGTTGACCATGGGTCTATAAATACAAATTGTTTGAGATTAAACATTCTGCAAATAACTCTAAAAATCAACACAGAAAATTTTAGTGATTTAATTTTTTGAGCAAGGATTATATGCATCAACAACCTTCCTGCTTTATTTTATTGTTTGTGTGTTTGTTCAGGGGCGAATCCAGGATTTTCTTAAAGGGGAGGGTCCAAAATTTGTTAACTTATAATTGTTATCGCAAGGTAGTAAAACTACCGGTCAACATTTTTATTTAGTTTTGTCACAAAGGTAGAGATATTCATGTTATTAATAAAACAAAAATATCAAAGCATTTTTAGTTGCGGTACAGCGGCTCATAGAATGGCTCCGATATTTTTTCAAGTACAAACTTTTAGGTCATATCAATGTTATCTCTAGACCGATTTAAGATCTAATTACAGTTTTGAACGCGGGAGGTTAAACCCTTTCGAATGATGTATTTGACATCGCCCAATGTCTCACAGATGAATTTACTCTACTCCTGTTTAAAATAATTTTAATTTCAGGGTAGGTTGGTAGAGATCCTGATGAGTAATAAAATCGAATCGGGTATACGCACGCTTGGAATTGCTGGCGAACAAAATATAGAATTCCTCATGATACTGTAAATTTATCATCTTCGTGAAACCCAGTTTAAAGTATTTCCCCAATATTATTATTCTGTAATCAGAACAAAATATTCTGGATGAAATGCTAACATTCCCCTCATTAGAACAGTAGCTCTCAAGATCACCCTGCTCTTAAACCCAAATATAATTCCCCATAGTGGGATTCACCTTTGAATGTCAACATGACAAAGTCAGGTTACTTAATTATGCAAAACATTTTATTTTACATGATAGTCATATATTCCCGTATAGTACAAGACACGTGCAGATTAAAGCATGATAATAGTGTTTACATTTGATCTGATATATTTAACTGATGTTGACTTCAGAAAAATATGAGAAGTTATGAAATTATATAAACTTTCATGTGCAATTAAAGTTGTAAGTTTTAAATGGGACAAATTTATGAG
>NW_013668653.1:36119-43895 GCF_000517525.1 Limulus polyphemus | reverse complement strand
ACAGTATAAAAAATGGTTGTCATCCATTCAATAAAGCTCGTTGTCAAACCTGCAAGTTCATAGAAACCACTGACTCATTTTTGACAAGCACAACCAAAGAAACTAAAATATTCCAAGAAATCACTTGTGTAACACAAAACACCATTTACCTTATACAGTGTAAAAAATGCAATCACCAATATGTGGGACATACATAAACAACTCTTAGAGAATGTTTCAACAACCATAAATCTTCTATTAACACCGAACAAGATCTCCCTGTTGCTCAACACTTTAACCAACCCGGTCATTCCATTAACGATGTTACTCTCGTCGGTATTGAAACAGGATTCAAAACTAAAGCAGCTAGAGAAATAAAAGAAGCTTATTGGATCGCTAATCTAAACACTGTTCGGCCGTTTGGAATTAATATAGATCTCTGTCCGAAAAATATTTTTTTATTCTATGCTTATTTCTTTCATGTAATGTGAATGTTGAATTTCCTACATCTTACTATTTATTTAAGATAATTTTTCATACCTGTTTTTATAAATTGATTAGCATAACATATCTTTTTCAATCAGTCTCCAGGTGTCATCTTTGTTTTACTTAAACACTTAAGTATAGTTTTAAATATACATATATTTATCCGATTCTAAAGTAAAATATCCCTAACATCTTTTCACATACACTCTCGCCATCGGCTACATTGTATCGGAAATGAGGTGCAGTACATAGAGAAATAGACTAAAAATTTCCGGGAAAACCAGATGACCTTCATGACGTCACTAAACTACCTTTATATATATATCACTCATTCGATTACACTACCATTCCCAGTTTGCCCCTGAAGAAGAAACGTCCGCTCGGGTTATAATGTTTTTATTCATTTCTATCAAACTTCTTGAACTTGTTTTCCTAACATCATGAATAAGACGAAGTTAAGTTTTTGTCGTGAAAATTTTATAAACTACAAAAAAAGTTATATTTTCTGCATTGAATAAGGAATTGAAATTTGGAACGGCCGAGACTCTCTATGTTACTTGGAAATTAGATCATTTTTAGGATTTGTTCAATCATGTATAAATTACGATCTAACGTTTCTATCTTATATTTACTGACGTACATCTTTCTTTGATATTTCTAACTTAGTGTTTGT
This sequence comes from Limulus polyphemus, assembly GCF_000517525.1. Lineage (NCBI taxonomy): Eukaryota > Metazoa > Arthropoda > Merostomata > Xiphosura > Limulidae > Limulus > Limulus polyphemus. The sequence continues at coordinate 42,757 of NW_013668653.1, read as the reverse complement.
ATCTTGAAATCTAATAAAACAAAAATTAAACCTTACATAAAAATATTTTTTTCGGAACAAAAACAAAATCTTAAACATATCAATATCTCTATCCTTGTAACTTTCTTCTTTCTGACTGTATGAAACGTTGAAATTTCGGTATGGCATCAATACCAGCGAAACCAACGAAACTACCAACTTCAATAAATTTATCTTAAGCTAAGAAAGAAAAAAAAAACAATTATTAAAATATCACAATTCGTCAACAAATCATACAATTTTACAGTTTACTTTAACAGTTGAGAGAAGAAGAAAAAAAGGAAAGACTTTATGTATTAAAGTTATAAAATGTGACCCCAAGATGTTTATTTCTTTACATTACAGTCATATAATTTTGATCAGACAGACTAAAGAGAAGGCAGCTAGTCAACAGCGCCCTCTGTTAACCCTTGACGGAATGACGAGAGCTCATTCTCAGTGCAAGACATGATGGATCATGAACCCTCGAATCCACAGTCTGGGAACGCTAATCACAGGGCTACGCCCAACCTCTTACCAAAGATAGCTAAAGTGTTATGCTTTTATTACTCCATTATTAGCCGAGGTCACGTGACTCCGAGATGCATCATTTTATCCTGAGCATTAATAAGAACCATGAATATTCAATCACATTATATCTCCCTACGGACTGTATTTATGGATAACCCCGTCTTTAACCATTGAAGAGAATGGTCTAATCCAGTGGTTGGCAACCTATGACCCGCGGGCAACCTTCCTCTTTTTTTTTTTTTTTCTAAGAAAATTTCCTTTCCATTCTGAATTCCTGGGCGATTTGCATATGCAAAATATATAATTCTTTCCTCAGATCAATGTGACACTACTACAGAGAAAAACAATCGTGTTTGATGTTTCGACACATGTATGGGATATGCCATCAAATAGGTTTTGTTTTTATATATATATTTAAATCGTGTCATTTTAAAAATTTGCGGTTTGATCCTATAGTATAGCTGTGGATTTTGGAGCTGGCGAGTCTGGTTCGAACCCGTGCGATACCATAAAAATTTTCCCCGCAATTTAAGCTGTGGATACTTTATATATGAGTGACAGTCAATCCCTTAGGGTAAATGTTGGGGGGTAGAGCGCAACTGATTGACTGGCTGTCTTCTCTCTGGTCAGTAGTTCAAAATTAGGAACAGTTTGGAAGATAGCCTCAGTAGCTTTGTCATAAATACAAAATAGAAAAGTTAGAAATCCTAGAGGAAACAAATTTCACCAGAGGCACATTGAGAATCATAATTATTTTTTTGTATATGGTACAGGGTGTTTGAAAATCTGTCACAGGAGACTTTCAATATGCTTTCCACCATTATCAGTCAGCTTATTGCCAGTTTTATAGGGACTGAATTCCTTACAGTAGGTGTCTGTGACTTGTTGGCGATAAATTTCAACAATAAACGGACAGCACACAATCCACTTGTTCTAAAATAATATATTCAAAACAAGTCAAACGTATGTACTCCAAAAATTCGTTACAATATTGGTTAACAGATTTGTGCTTTAAATAATTGTCTTCTTTTCGTCTTTAGAAATCGCCACTATATGCTCTTTATGGCTAAACTCACAATCCTAACTTCACTAACTTACTTCTTTGCACTTAAAGCAACGAGAAAAATTCAGAAGGTTCGAGTAAAATGACGTCAGTTTACAACAAATGAACTATGCAACAAAGCTTCATAAACAGTTATGTAAGCAAACTTGCCATAACTATCGCTTTTAAAAATAACTTACTTTAACGTTCACACTATATAAACTAAGTAATACTCTTGTACTAAATTTAAAATGAAACAGTCGTGTATATTTAACACTTATCAAGCCTACCCTAAATGAAGCTTCTGCAAACAAAATTCTGTTTTGGACATTGTTTGTTGGTCTTCCAATGTCCTCAAGACATTGATCCTGGCAATGTCCTGAAGACATTGTTCATTGATCCTGGCAGTGTTCTGAAGACACTGTCCATTGATCCTGAAGACCTTACTCATTAGACCTGGCAGTGTTCTGAAGACATTGTTCGTTGATTCTGGCAATGTTTTGAAGATTGTTCGTTGTTCCTGGCAATGTTCTGAAGACATTACTTGTTGGTTCTGGCAATGTTCTGAAGACATTGTTCGTTGGTCCTGGCAATGTTCTCAATTCATTGTTCGTTGGTCCTGGCAGTGTCCTGAAGACATTACTTGTTGGTCCTTGCAATGTTCTGAAGACATTGTTCGTTGGTCCTGGCAAAATCCCGAAGACATTACTTGTTGGTCCTGGCAATGTTCTGAAGACATTGTTCGTTGGTCCTGGGAATATCTTGAACGTTATTCAAATCAGTAATCTCGTTTTATTACAATAGAGAAATAAAAGCATGGCGAGTTTACGAAAAAAATGATTTACGAATGCATTAAAATATGATTTCCAAACACGTGCGTGAGCAATTAACTTGAACCACCCCTCTTTATGTAAATCTTGGATCCTCCCGATATCATCATCATCTGCTAGCTAAAAATATTTCTGGTACAGCTTTTATTACGAATATTCGTGTTGTAGTTGAAAATTACTAAAGCCTCAAATTCCTTTCCGAGAAATATCTGAATTGATAAAAATTGAAGTATAAAAGTTTCTTCTTTTATTGTTAACCACGAAACTATACAGTGGACTATTTATGCTCTGCTCACCACGGGTATCAAACAACTGGTTTTAGTATTATAAACTCTCAAGCTTCCCGCTGAGCCATGAGAGCCAGTTTTAAGTTGGAGAGAAGAAACTAAAAATGTTAAATAAAACCTAATCTTAGTTTGATTACAACTGACAAAGTTTTCATGAAAAATTCTAGCGCAAATAATGTTACATTGAAGAACTTATTAAACGTTTCGGAATCTTTCGAATTCCATCTTTATTAAGCTAGAGGAACAAAACAGACATAATGGTAATTACACGAGAAATGTGTTAAAATCTGTAATAAATAATTAAACAACTTGAATACAGAAAAGGAGAACGAAAGAAAATGGAAAATGTGTAGCGCAAATGAAATAGTTAAATTAATTGTTTGTTTGTAATTAAGCACAAAGCTACACAAAGGGCTGTCGGTGCTCTGCCCACCACGGGTATCGAAACCCGGATTCTAGCGTTGTAAGTTAAATTAAAATAGATTTAAATCAGATGAAGAATATGTATTATTTAGAAACTAATTTGAATGTACAACGTTTCTTTTTCTGAAGATTCCAAAACGTTTAATACACGATTCATGTAATCACGTTCGTGTCTTTTATTATTATTATTTAATTACGTTTTTCAAAGAATGTATCGATTATTATGTCACTATGAAACTTATGGTTTCCATGAAGTGCCCAACTATTTAGAAGCGGAGCACTTATTAATGTGGTTTTGAAGTGTTTATTGATTCAGTAGATGCAAACCCCACACAAGAAGGAAAACGTATATTGAAATGTAGCGATGGGATCTCAACGCAAGTTAATTCGTTTAGCAAGAAGAACCGGGTTTGGAGAAGTGGTTAGTATGATGAACTAGAGGGTCGGAAGATATAGGTTTCGAAGCATGATGTTGCTGAACTAGTTCAGCTCATTCAATAATGGGCGCGTAATAAAAGTGACAGTCAGTCCCGTTCGAAGAGCCTGACAAAGCCCTCCTGCCTAATTTCAGTAGGTCGGGGTTACTAGCTTCGCTGTTTGGCCCACCTGCGTATTAGGTATCGCTCAGGTTAGGAATATTTGTTCCGTGTTCAACAAAGTGTTGTTTTTTTATTCATTTCCTCTTTTTGTGTTTCTCAGGAAAACAACATACAGCATAGTGTCCTAAATTTAGAACTGATAGACTAGACTGGAGGCAGCTGGTAAACAGTACCCACCGGCACTTTTATAGTGAACCCATCACCTCAAAGTTTGGAGTACATTTTTACGGCAACGGACCACAAACCACGAATCCTTGAATTTATAATTCAGTCTACCTCAGTTCGTATATCTAAGTTGACACTTGAACCACAAAACAGTTCTAGTAAAATATTAGGAAGGGACCATTTATAGCCAAAAATAGAGAATTATAATCCTGTTTAGCTGAATGATGCCTCAATGATCGCAAAGGTTACAGTAACATACGATTTAATTAAAAACAATTTAGGTGTGAAAAGAAGGTGCGGCCAAAAAAGGATTGAGCGTGCGACGTAAAGGAATGAAATTGGAGGTCAAACTGGTAGCTACACTTATAGCATTAATAAGATTTTTACAGCAAATATTCATTCATTAGTTAGCTAGGTCGCGCATTTTGTTTTGCCCACCATCATGCTCCAAGTTGAACCATTTTAGCCTTTACCGAAACACTCAGACCATCTAAGGAATTAACTCCAATAAAGATTGCTACCCCCCATTTGGTATATGAAATGGCGCTGGTCCCGTAATGAAATTGAAACACTAACTTTTTGAATAATAGGAAATAATTTGGTATTTTCAACCTGAATGACACCTTTTATGACACACTCGAACTATCTGCGCACCTCATATTGAACTGATCACAGAAACCACATCTGACCAAATAGTGGTACTCTTATAGGATGGAGCGTGTTATAGCGTCAACGGGACACATACCGTGAACTCTAGAATTCACAGTTCGGGCACGTAAACCACTAGGCCATGCCTGACCCGAACGATATCTAATGCGACACACAGGGTAAACGGCACTTCCTAACTGTTGACCAGAGGGAGGGCATCTAGCCAGTAGCACCCATCGCCTACTATACGGCTACACTTAACCGAATAGAGGATTTGTCTGTCACAGCTATAACGTCTCCATAGCTGAAATTGCAGAGCGTGTCCCGCAGCAAGTAGTAAGGTGCAAACCCTCTAATCCGCAGCCCGACATGCTATCAAAAAAAATCCACCTGGTAATATGATGCCATGTTTTTTATTTATCCATTAAGATTATATTTCATGAGCGCGTTATATAAGTGACAGCCAATTATTTCTCTCGGTTAATAAAGAGTAATCGTATAAACGACGGAGCTACTGGTTGCTGCCCCTTTGGTCGGCAGTTCTAAGTTATGAATTGGTCTGTCTAAACTTCGCGAGACTATGACCAAGCCCCTTAACCCACGCGTCGTATTAAAGTGCTGTTCAGGTTGAAAATACCAAATACTATTATTGGCAATCTTCTGAAGTATGAGGGTACCTCAAACTTTAGAAAACATCTCGGTATTTGATTCAATCGTACCCAACCTTTTCAGCAGCTCTCCGCTCACATGAACACAAAGTAATGAAAATTAAATAAGATTATACAAACCGTAACGCCTGCTTCGAACGAACAGTAATTTCTGGCAACGGGTAAGCGAAAAACAAAACAAAAAACCTAGACACACACACACAAAACGAAACATAATACGTTAAATTGATTTTTATTAAATTTTTCCTCCCGCGAACTGGTTCAAAACCCACGTGACACTATTTGTAAGACTCCAGTAATTTTATGCTTTTATATCCATGCATTCGTTACGTGACTGAAGCAATAGAACGTTTTTTTTTATTTGACCTCTTAAAAACAAACAACTGACTGATGCAACATCCTCCCCCCTCCTTCTTTTCCAACCATATACTATACCTTATCAAAACAGAACTGTACAACGACAATAAAACAAGAAACTTACAGATATTTGTTTGCTTATTTAACAAACATGTACTTAACATTCAAATATTGTGAAGAAATGTTAAAATAATAATAATCAGTCGCCACAGTTGTAGGATGCCAAGTTAGTCAAAAATATTAAATATATACATCATCGATTTACGGCATCAAACATTTATTTGATAAAATATAACTATTGTTAACTTACAAACAGGCTGTATAATAATACGAGTTCATAAGTTTCGTTCAGATATTCCACGTGAACATATTCATATCAGCCAATAGGCGATGAGCACGAAAACAATTTAGTTTTTTGGAAACCAGAAATACACAATAAGCCTAAATAATATTTTAAAAAAACAACTTAAATGTGACTTTCGCATTTACAAACAACCTAACAAAAAAAAAAGAGGAATGATTAAAACACATTTTGTGTTGTCTGTTAAGTTGATTTTTCGAAATTATACACTTACAAGCAAAGTACCCGTCCCCAGTGACGGGAAGAGTTTAAAAAAGTTAATCTATCAATTTAAATTATTTCATGGACTTTAAAAAAACTAATTGTGTTGTACTTTTGGTTTCACTGAGAGCCGAAGCTCTGAGCTACTTATACTGCTCACTGAGAAAAGTAATTGTTGAACATTTCAGTCATACTAATAACTGCTCAACAATAACATACGGTAAATCTACATTTTTATTGTTTAAGTTACGTCACATTTTGAAATGTGAATGATAGTGTGATTAATTCCTAACAAATTAGTGTGAAATATTGTGCTTGCGAAATAATATTTGGCATCAATATTTGGCAAGATGGTGATCAAAAGATAAAATCAACCCAATTACCATCTATTTCTCTGAAATGGAATATTTGATACGTCGTGATAATAAATGATCACCTTTTGAATTCTAATTCGTTTGCTTAGTTACGCTTACGTAAATTTAATATTTAGGAAAAGTATAACTAAAACAATTAAAGGAAAATAAAGTGA
>NW_013668653.1:5181-35208 GCF_000517525.1 Limulus polyphemus | reverse complement strand
TCAACAATAACATACGGTAAATCTACATTTTTATTTTTTAAGTTACGTCACATTTTGAAGTGTGAATTATAGTGTGATTAATTCCTAACAATTTAGTGTAGAATATCCTGCTTGTAAAATATAATTTGGCATCAACATTATTTATGTGTGTACTCCCGTCGTTTCAAAAGTGGGTGTTAAACTTTGCCTGCGTGCGCAGCTTTTCAAATGCGAGACAGACGAACGCTAGGACAGACACCATGGTTAGCTATATATTCAAGATGCTTGTTTGTTTGTTTGTTTGGAATTAAGCACAAAGATACACAATGGGCTATCTGTACTCTGCCCACCACGGGCATCGAAACCCGGTTTTTAGCGTTGTAATTCCGCAGACATACCACTGGGGGCTACAAGATGCTTGTTTGTTTGTTTGGAATTAATCACAAAGATACACAAGGGGCTATCTGTGCTCTGCCCACCACGGGCATCGAAACCCGGTTTTTAGCGTTGTAATTCCGCAGACATACCACTGGGGGCTACAAGATGGTGATCAAAAGATAAAATCAACCCAATTACCATCTATTTCTCTGAAATGGAATATTTGATACGTCGTGATAATAAATGATCACCTTTTGATCATTCTTTGCTTGTAGCTCGAATTTAATATTGAAAGATATAAACAATTAGAAATAAAGTGGATTTTATTTCTTTGAAAAACTTATCTAAATGTAGGCGTTATCTTTTAAGAATGTGAAATTATTTTTATATTATCAAAATAATCTCTCAAATGATGAAAATTCAACAAAAGAAAGGATAGAAATTGAGCTTTCTTTATTCGTGACCACAAGAAATATATCTTTTGCAAAACATTTAAAACATTATTGCACATTTTTACAGCCCATAATTTCATAAAGCGTTTCCTTCATGTTTCTATTGTATCTGAACATTTCTCGGTTCACACAGTACATTCAGCTGAAAGTTGAAAATATTTTGGTTTACTTGATAATTAATTTTTACGTAGTGCAACATTTCACCACTTTGCGGCGCTCACAATACTTTACGAAAAGCGACCTCATCGTACAAATTACGTCTAAACCTGTTGCCTTCGTTTTGAAACAGGGTTATTCTTTTTCTTTTCTTTTTTTTTTTTTGTCTGCAAAACATTATTTACAAACAGTGCAGAACTGCATTCGGTTCAAAACCTGTCCTCCTCATGAACACCATCTCTCGGAAATAGTACAGTACTTACTAATTTGGCTAGTCTTAAAAAATCATTTTTCTCAGTCGTTTTTCTGCAAACTCTTTATTTTATTTGGCTACCACAGTTCTACACAAGGATATGAATTGTTCTACAATGAATTAATTTCAACTGGAGGAAAATAAATAGGAAACTTTGGTGAGGGACTGTAGAAGAAAAAAGATACTGTGGCTGGCGATAAACCTTTAAAGTCGAGGTATGCAAAAAAGAATTAATTCAATTCCATACGTTTGTAAAATACAATCAAAGGAGCACACTAAAAATAATAGTAGTAATAGTAGTAGTTACTTTACTATTTTCCCGTGAATATTCGACAAATTAAGATCATGAGTTAAAAAGCTGACATAAAATATATCTTTAACAGTCTCTTCAATACTTTGGTAACCGTTTATGTTATGTTTGAAGCGTTAAACTTGGACAAGGAATGTTGTTTCTTACCATTGAAAGATGACGAGCGTTGTCCTTTATTTATAGTATTACTCTTCTTGGCGCCATCTATTGAACATTTTATCACTTTCTCTCGATAATTTATTTTACAATATCTAATTCTTATCATTATTTTTACAACGTTCATGAATATACACAACTTTTAACATCACAGAAAAGAGGTTCTCTGTTAGCGCAAGTCAGATTTTTGGGGAAGTTCTTCTGGAATGTTTCACATGACTTCTTTTTTTTTTAAATAAGGGGGGGTCGCCACTTTAAACGCAAGTGGAAGTGTTACCACCTGGAGGATGTTGCTTTAGCGACTGCGTTTACCTGAATAATATGAAGACACACTTTTTGGAGAATTCTGGACGCCATCACAATAAGACACAGAAAATAACTAAACCTGATGTAAAGACAAGGCAACTTATTTTAAGTAGAGTTTTCCTCTTTAGCGACAGTGAAAGGCGTTTTTTTTCTTGTCTTACAAAGGCTATAGATACAGCAAGAAGCTACACTTGGTCAACCAAAAGTTACTTTAAAGTGTCATTGTTTCTTGAATCCCCATTAGAGTATCCCAAGGCTTTAGACTGAAGTCTAAACATCACTTGTTCACCCTCCCAGTCACTGCTACAGAGTTATTACTTGGATATTGGTTCCGGTCATTTGAAATGAAACTGTCATTGCAGTTTGCTAAGGTCCACTGTAACAGCATTATCATTCCCATCATCCTTTGAGTAATCATCTGACAATGCGAAGTCACAGGGGTTCCTGATTTTGTCTATTGCCACGAAGTTATCACCATGGTAACAGTCATAGTTTGCAGCACTGATCCCATGGAATCTGTTAAAGTCCATTGGTAAGTTATTGAAATTGGGGTATTTTTGGGAGGCTGCTGTTAAAACCTCATCCTGGGAAGATAGCTATGAAACTAGTGCTGCTGGCGAATACCTGTGTCTGCAACACTAGCCGGTTGACCATCGCTGAACTCACTGCTGGGAGTGGTGGAACGAACAGGTACAGTAGACGAAGAACTGTTTCCTTTCCTGTCTAAAGAGCTGCTGGATGAATTGTCCGAGTCCGTGGGACTCTGTCTTGGGTAACTTACCTGCCCTGAATAGCTCCGAGGAGTGGAACGATGAGGCCTACCTGGTATGTGACCTAAGGTTACGGGTATTTTTGGATCTGCTAAATTATTGGGAATTAGTGGACGTTGATCACAGACAAAGCTGGAAGTTGATTGGTGACTAGGACTGTAATTATACTTGACCTGCCCATCAGGTGACATATGATGTCGATACACTGATGGTGGATACCACTTATGTGATGATAAAGAGTCTTGGTCACTGTCAATTGTCTCATAGATGTGATCCATTAAAGGATTCAGTCGTCGATCCAATAAACTTATGTTACCCTGATGATTATATAATTGATGAAGATCATATGTCTTCATGGGGTTCTCAAGCACACTTCCTGCAGCTATAGGTCTGTGAGATTTACTGACTGTCCATCTTCCACCTTGCTCTGTCAGGACTTCATCTATTGCACCCATTCCCAGACTATTCCCCTGTCTATACTTCCCATTGCTATTCTGTGATGGTCTTCTGACTTGGTTCATTCTTCTGGATGTTTCAGTATCTGCAAGTTGGAGATACAAGTTACTCACCAGTTAAAAAGAAACACTACCCAGCCAATTAAAATGTTACTCAACACTAACACAGCCTCATCTACCTATTTAGACAACTATGATAAAACTTTACACACCACTAACAAAACCCCACCAATTTGAATAATCAATAGTTCTTAATTTGCACCATAATTATTTGTAGTAATACCTATTTATTAATTTTGTTAATGGGAATGGGGAGATAAATTTGAAGTATATTGTGATGTTTAAAATTATTTTTTTATTGGTAATGTGACTAAAGAATTAATTTCCAAGAAAATCAACAGAAGTTAATAGAGTATTGAATAATTAAAAAAGGACAAAAATACAAATAAGAACACTTACCTTGTGTTCTGTTGATCAGTGATGAAGTAATCAAAGGCTTATCATGTCCCAGAGTTGTAACCCAAGACTGAAAATATAATAAAACAATTTAAAACATTACTTATGGTCTTAACATCTGTATAGTAAATAATGCTATGGATTATATATATATATATATGCTGTTTAATATATACTTTTTTCATAAGTTGTTAATATGTTATGTGGGGATTTACAGTATCTGTCTAACATTTCTTTTTAATGTAATTAAATGACGGTAACAATTCATCATAAAACTTAAGATTTTAAAACGGTTCTGATTGCTCACAGTTTTCAAAGATACCTCAAGTATTTCCAGCTTCCCAATAAAGATAACAGACCATAGTTCAGCAGAGTTAGGCTTACTTCATTATATTGGGGTTATTACTACATGAAAACAACCTGCTTGTCAGTTCTGCAGAGTTAGGCTTACTTCATTACATTGGAGTTATCACCGCATGAAAACAACCTGCTTGTCAGTTTCCTAACTCTGCTGTTGTTTTCATGTGGTAATAACTCCAATGTAATGAAGTAAGCCTGCTTGCCAGCTCAGCAGAGTTAGGCTTACTTCATTACATTGGGGTTATCACCGCATGAAAACAACCTGCTTGTCAGTTCAGCAGAGTTAGGCTTACTTCATTACATTGGAGTTATTACCACATGAAAACAACCTGCTTTCAGTTCTGCAGAGTTAGGCTTACTTCATTACATTGAAGTTATCACCACATGAAAACAACCTGCTTGTCAGTTCAGCAGAGTTAGGCTTACTTCATTATATTGGAGTTATTAGCATAGAATGCAGATATATAAACAGAAAAACGACAATACAGCAACCAAAGATGAGTAAGATGAGAGACGATCACATACTGTCAAAGATCCAAATCTTTATTACTTCACTAACTGTCCAAAGAGCAAATGTGCTTCTCAACTGAGAATTTTTAGACTTCTGTAGCTGCTAATCTCTAGAATATTTATATACAGGTATATTTTTACTTTTACTTAATTAGTTGTTAGAATTTTTAGCTTTAACAGCATCTTACACATCATTTTGATAAATGGCAGATCAAATACTTCTACGGTTTCGAGTATAACCATCCCTAATTTTGAACAACTAATCAAAGGTAAGGTAGGCAATCAGCAATCAATTGTTGTTACAACGGTTTTGTCCAGCTGTCTGAATCAAATCTTGGGATTACTTGCAGCTACAAGAGTTTTGTCTGGCTCTCTGAACCAAATGATAAGAATGACTGTTATTTTTAAAATGTACCCATAGTTGAAAGTGCTGAGCTTGTTCATTGGTATCAGATGTTGAACCCTAGACCTCTTGATCTACAGCTTGGCATGCTAAACACTAGGCCACTCCCAGCCTGGTTAGTTATATGATTCTGATGGAAGTAATGTCTATTTCTCTAAAAAAAACTAAATCTTACACTGTGAGGACAGACTGGCTGGGTGTTGGATGAGGTGACCACACTGGAATGTTGTTCCCTTGAGTCTTCTTTACAAAGACATTTGGAAAGCCACTGTGATTGGTGGATAAGTTTTTGGAACTCTTTCTGAACCTGAAACAAAAAGAAACAGTGAAGACATGCATTACAGCTTTTCCACATACATTAGAAATGGTATAAAGTGATAGCGAAAATATAGATTTGCAGCACACATTTTGTTTTGCTAAATATATATAACTAAATCAATAGTTCTATAGCTATCAAATACATTAATTGTAACTAGGCGACTTTTTAAACAGCATTATAAAACAATGATGATAAAATTAATATAAATCAAAAACATTATAAAGAGACTCAAAAATCAAAATTAATTTTTCCATTACCAAAACTTGTTGTCATCATTAAAATTCATAGCGAATTAATGTTTGTGACCATAACACCCAAATGTGTTGGGGATATTTCATCTGTCTATAAGTCAAGGAATAACCTTGAGTAACTTGGCTATAAGCAACTAATTACAAAATATTTAGTTATTTTGATAAGTATACCGAGGTGGGAAGACCAACTTCAGGTAGATGGGTTTGTCTCAGCTTACGTAGTTTATACTTGAACAAATTTTCAAGAGAAAGGGAGGAGGATGGGGAACTAAATATATTAAGGTAAGGGGTTTTAGTTCTGTTTAACATCATTTTGTAATTATTGAATAAAAGGGGTGGAGGTTGGGAGTCTTGTAGCAATAAAGGATGGTTTATTTCTACTATGAGAATATTTGTGTGTTTTTGTACATCTCAAAAGAATGGAGGTTGGGAGTTTTACATTGTACAGATTTAGGGTGGATTATTTCTACTTTAATGTTGTATCTAAATATTAAGGGTAACGCCTTCCCACAACTGGCTGCAGATAGTGAACAGTAATAGGAGTTGAGTTGTTGTGTTTCAAGCACTCAACTCCTAAACTTTAACTAATTTTCCTTAGTTGCTGGTTAGTTTGACATCAGCATCTGGATTTTGTCTAAATAGATGGAATACTTTCAACACGTTTGGGTGCTATAGCCACAGACATTAGCTTTATTGAGTTGTAATGATGACAATAAGGCCTAATAATGGAAAAATTAATTTTGATTTTTGAGGAACATAAAATGATTATAACATAACAGGATATAAATGTGAAAGTGTCACAGTTATATGGTTCAGATAAGAACTTTTTGCAACTGCTGATCATGTTTATTCTGTCTAGTGCAATAGTTGTGAACAGGATAAGCCTAAAAAGTTGCTGATTTAAAATTTAATACATATCCTTTAATAAAACTACAGTACTAAGTTTTCCCATGTAGCTCCTCCATACAACAGCAAGAAATGGAATCCAATCCTTCCTCATGCTCTTTACTACTGATACTATAGTCTCAATAACCTTTCTATCAATTGTAAAATCAATTAGATATGAAGCCAATGAACAATGGAAGACTGAAACTTACCTTTTCATTCCGGACACAGTGGAAGAAGAAGATGAAGAGGCCTTGAAGACTGTTCAGTACAGTAAAAACATACGCTATGATGACTGATTCTTCATTTAGGTAGAGCAAACCAAATGCCCAGGTTAGGCCTAGCAACACCACAAATACCAACGCTCCCCGAATCCACACCCTAAAAATAATGATAGTTTTCAAAAATTTGTTTCAAAATTTTATGAGCATCCAAATACAACATGTCCTTTAACCTTTAATCAGTGGACTTGAGCTACCTTACAAATACGTAAAATACAATGACAAAACTAACAGTGAAGTAGTCTTTGAACCATGAGAATCATATATGAAAGAGGGTAATACAAGGTTAAACACTAATCTAAACTTTAATATGTGAAGTGAGACACTAGAAACCATGCAAATTTCAACTTCTTATTTTACTTTACCACAAAACAAAATGAAAAGATAACCATACATTTAAATGAAGAAAGCAAAAAACTCGTACTTGACTGAACTGCATTACGACACATTACACATGCTTAGAATTAAACCACGCTTACGTGATCAGAAGCTTACGATGAGATGGGTCATCCGCATTACTGAGATAGGCACATAATAGAAACAAAAGGGTTAAATGTGAATGTGCAAAGTAATTAAACAGAAATCTTGCATACATATCTAAGACTGATCACTGCCTTGGAGTTCAGATAAAACTATACTTTGTTCCCCAAGGTTCTTATTATCAAGAAGGAGGAGTGCTCCCGACTATTTCTAGAGAGAGACAATATTTCAGGTTCTATATTGAGGCATTATCAAGGTCTCATTTTTGCAGTCAAAACATTGCCCACTTTAAAAACTGACAGGATAACTCTATTAAAATCAAGACTCTACCATGTCTGTACTGCCTAAAATACCCTTGAAACAACAAGAAGATGCATTGCAAGGATCTTTTTTGAGAAAGACTGGTAATTTGAATCCAAAGCAACTATACAGTATCCCTTTCATAAAGGTACAAAACATCTCTGACTTATATCTGAGACAAAAGGTCATTTGAACATACATATTTAGAATGTAAGAGCAGTTTTACTACAGTAACTAGGAGCAGATCTACAATCTATCAAAATGTGCACAAGAAACATCTTGAACAAGAACATTATGCCTAAATAATATGGTGTGTTATAATACTCTTCAAACCGATAGCATGGATTAACTAAATTACGAGACAATATAATATATACATCTATATAGTTTCTCTTCACCAGTAGTTTGAACAGTTTAGGTGGTCAAAAGCTTGTTATAAAAATAAACAAAAAACCTGATTTTGAAGATAGCTGCAGCCTAAAACTTTTTATAGAACAAGCTACGAAACACTGTGCATTTTATTTCACTGTTCTTAAGATACTGTATGGCAATTATTCTGAACTGGTGGTCCAAGAAATGTGTAGTTAAAAGTTGCCACAGGCCAAGACAACTGTGACTGACTTAAACTTGAGGCTAAAGCAGTCAAGTTATTGTATTTGTTTCACTGTATTACAATATGAATACACAAACTTTAGCTTGACTGTTGAGTAGAACTGGTGAAGGTGTTAATTAGTCATTAACTACGTACGAAAACCTTTACTACTGTACCAGATAACTAACTAACTCAATTGGACTTGAGGTGCAAACAGTTTAGAAACTATTGCTCTAAAATATATTCTTATATTTTTATAAAGGAAAACTAGAAATCAGTAATATCAGTGGGTAAAATAGCAAACTGAAATAAATGTAAAAAATGCTGTTATCGAAAGAAAATGATAAGAAAAAAAAAAAAGACTTCAACCCATATTTTTGCCAAAGATTATATCTTTTTAATCCTCAATATTTTTCTAGAATTAGGGTAATGTGGACAATTATAATTATTTGATGAATTGTCTGATTTTTGATAAGATCTATTTGAATTTATAAAATCACAAGCAACCTCACCATAGTTTAGCCTGTTCCTTTGTCTTCAAGTTTGGCATCAGGTTCCCATGACGACATATGATGTACACTGCTATGCTCAAAAACACCATATTGGCCTGTAAGAGAGACAAATAATTCCTTGTTAATCAAATACAACTTGACTCAAACATAACATTTCATTCTGGGATTCTTGGGAACTATATTGTTGAACATTCTTAAATCCTCAAAAATGAGTTGTAAAATCGATGTTATGGATGATTCATTTCCTACAAAAGATCAATCTAATGGAGTACTTACAACTATGACTGACAATTGCACTAAAATGTAACTTTTTAGTCATATACGATTCGACTTGTTAGAAAGATTAGCATTTGGGAAACAATTAATACAAGACTTAGTAGAAATACTAGCCCTAATGAAACTGTATGATAGCTGAAATAAAACGTTTTTCATCATAATTAACTTTATTGTCAAAATTACAAAACCTATCTCCTGCACGTAACTAAAGAACATGATAGGGGACTATCCAAAATTGGTTTGACAGTAAAAATAGTGCAAATATTTAGTGTACACTATTGTGAAGGGCTACTTGAATTAAATTGAATACATTATTAGACACTAGTGATGCCCCAACAAGCCCCCATTAATCACTTGTTCACTGACTATATTTTCCCATGAGCAAAACTGTAATATGCATATTTTCTAAAGGGAGACAAGCAGTTATGCAAGGCTTAAGAAAACATGCTTGGGTGTGTGTGTGTGTGCTGGTCTGTCTTTATGTTTACTGTTGAATTTCACATACCATAAAATATTCGAGGTTTGGAATGTACTACCACTCATTACTGTGTCATTGCTGTCAATCAATGTCTGCAACAAAGGGGCAATTAGATGCTCAAATGTTCTAAAGCCCTTTACATGAATCTCAGCTTTGACAATTTTAATGACTGAAAAAGCAGATTTCTGCCAAAAAATAGATACCTCTGTGTGTGTGTGCAGGATTTTTTTCATTACTGTATAGTTTTTTTGTTTTCTGTAAGTGAATGTTATGCAGCATTGTCCTAAAATTTGGCTTGTCCACAAAGATCAAATTAGGGGAAAAAAACATTAGGTTTTGTTTAAAATTGAAATGTCATCATTGTTCCAATGTTGATGTTATATTCTCTGAAATAAATCATTGTTTTAGAATTGTTTTTATCACTGACAGTAAATGTTTTAGAATACATTAAAATGAGTTAATAAGTGCTGGCTTTCATAATATAAGTAAGGAACAACTTACAAACAAAGTATCTTTAACACAAAACAAAAACGTACCAACAAAATTGCAATAACAGGCCCTATAAAGCTGAAAACAAAGTAGTTGTCGGCTTTCAACCAACAGTACTGATCAGTTCCATAGCTGTTAGAATCTACTGCTGCTGAAATAAGGACAACAACAGCGGGCACTCCGTAGCCAAAAAGATAAAACCATTTTACTCGGGACTGTTCTGATTCTAACACTTCAACAAGCATTATGTACAGATGGAATCCTTCTAAAAACATCCACACAAAAGCGGCAAGGAAGAAATAATGCAAAAGTCCTGCCACAATGCCGCACACAATTCGTATGGCCGTCTGATTGATCCCAGCAATAAACAGGACTTCAGCCACCAGAAGACACAGACACAAGTTCTTGTGGATTGTTGTTCGGTCATTCTGCAGGGTCCTGAACCACAGAAGAATATAGTATTTTAGATAAATAAATAATAATGATCAGGCTTAGCTGTGCTATGATTATTTTATAGTGTTTATATCACAGATAAAAGTAAGCAATAATAAAAGGTGCTCCATACTAAGAATTTTACTTAAATACTTTCTTTAAAAAATAACTATAATGAGAGTTATGTCGTTCATTTGAGGATAACAGAGTGGGCATTTGTGACTGGAACATATGACTACAGAGAGGTTTCTAATTTGTTTATATATACTGATAGTAATTTTTAATTTCTTCTTTCAATCAAATATATTTTATTTGCAATGTTTTCTCTTGAAACCTGAATCACTAAAGAATGAATTTTGAATTGTCTATACCATGAGAATAATAATGCTTGGAGACGGCTTGAATGGGTAATGAAGAAAAACTTTAATATAAGTTTAACATAAGAGCAAATATACATCATCACGAACCAAAACCTTGTCAAAACGTTGTACATTTGCTGTTATGTTAAACTTATATTAAAGTTTTTCTTCATTACCCATTCAAGCCGTCTCCAAGCATTATTAGTCTCAAAATGGGTTCCTTGTCATAGAATTTGAATACCATGAGAATGTTGAAGGAAGCAAAAATCTTATTATTTCAGGAACTCAAATGCAACATCTAGGTCTGTTAAGATTGTTGTACAGTTCATTAAAGCTATTACAAAGCAATGTAACACCTAGGTTTGTTAAGATTGTTGTACAGTTCATTAAAGCTATTACAAAACAATGCAACACCTAGGTCTGTTAAGACTGTTGTTCATTAAAGCTATTACAAAACAATGCAACATCTAGGTCTGTTAAGATTGTTGTACAGTTCATTAAAGCTATTACAAAGCAATGTAACACCTAGGTCTGTTAATTTGTAATAGCTTTAATGAACTGTACAACAATCTTAACAGACCTAGGTGTTGCATTGTTTTGTAATAGCTTTAATGAACTGTACAACAATGTTTCTGCAAATTTCTTTCAGTCTCCCATCAAGTACAACAGAACTTTGTTGGTGATTACCTATGTTGGCTGTGTTATTTCCATCCTTTCACTTCTTCTTACGACCATCACGTTCCTGTGTTTTAGGTAACTCTCAAAATGACTAATAGATCATTATATTTATAGCCTGAACGTCATATAAAAAACAATTCTTTGTATGTTGCATTGTTTTATAACAACTTTAATGAACAGTACAACAATCTTAACAGACCTAGGTGTTGCATTGTTTTGTAATAGCTTTAATGAACTGTACAACAATCTTAACAGATCTAAGTGTTGCATTGTTTTGTAATAGCTTTAATGAACTGTACAACAATCTTAACAGATCTAAGTGTTGCATTGTATCATCTTGTTTTAGTCCAATATTAAGTTAGCACACATTATTTTAAAATGTATGGATTCAGTCTTGTAATGAAATAAATATATATCCTTAACAACTATCATATTTGTAGGATTTATGTAGTTTTTTTTTATATAAAATTATTTTTTTGTAGTTTTCTTGTGTCTGTTGAATAACACTGAGGTGTTTGTGTACATAGAATTTGCATAAAACATTTTTTTTTAAATATTTGGATTAAAAATGTTCTGTACAGTTGTGAAACTTCTATAATAATCCATGCTGATTCTGCCCAAAACTTGTGAGCTTTGGATGGTTAAAAAAAAAGTAGGACTGACTGTCACTTTATAACACCCCACAGCTAAAAGGATGAGCATATTTGGTTTTGGGATTCACATCCCTAACCCACAAATTTCAGGTCGATCCCACTAACCATGCCAGACTTTTTGAATTAATAATCACAAACACACACACACAACAAGTGTATTTTAAGAGTAAACTAACTTTACACTTTCCTTTTTAAATTCATCTGGATCTTTACATAATTTACCAGGAACATAACTAAATTTAATTTTTTTCATTCAAAATCATATAATCATCTGGAAAAATGATTCCACATTAACATAACACCACAAATGAATCTAATTGTGTAAACTAAGGTAGAAACAATCCCCAGTTTTATAACTAAATTTAATTGCTTAATATAGGTCTTGTGTTCTATTGGGAAAAACGTTTACAAGTTATTACTCAGTGCATATTTAAATTTAATTAGATAATCAAAGTCACAACTTCCTCGGAAAAATATTGAAGCATTTGTCCACTTTATGTTAGAAATAAATTGATAATACAAAATGCATAAATACCAACCTCAATAGGTTTAATGGTCATCAGAACGGCAAAGTTTGTTAAGTGGCTACAGGAACACACCGTGTGGGATACGTTGAACGATACAACACTGCACCCTTGATTAGACCAATCACTGCACAAAAATAAAGACTGTAGTCTAAGTTTTGTTCATAAAAGCAAACTAAGGTTAGTTTTTGCCAAATGACAACTACTTTGAACTATTTTGTTTTTCAGTAAAAAGATTGTATGAAATACTATTAAATAATGATTTATAAGTAAAAGTTATTTAAGTTCAAACAAGATGTTTAACTATTCTTTTATTTTCTGGAGCTGAAGTCATTCTTTTAAAAATAGAGTTCTTTGTTACAGTTTTCACTGAACTACATTGATACTGACATTAATTAATAACTAATTTATATCTATTATTTTCATACATGCTTTTAGAAAAATATCTATATTTAAATAAAATTCTTGAATTTTAATTCATTCATATTTGAGTTGTCTTCAAAATAATATTACAAATTAACTATAAGATATGGTTCTCCATAGCTATGATCTTGTATGTTGTAAAAGTAAAATGAGTGTTAATTTGAGTCAATATACATTGACAAGTGATGAAAGAAGTTTCTCAATGTTCACATTTCAACATGGAAGCATTTGTGGGTTTAGTTTGAAAACGTATTTCAGTGATAGAGAATATATTCCAATTTTTCAAATTCCAAAACTTTTTTGGCTGTTTTAACATGACCACGTAAAATGAAATGTAGAAGCAATCGATCAAACTGTCATTACAACTGTAATTGTTGGCACGAGCATTTGACAAGGATAATTTGTGCACTAATAATAACATTACACTTACATTAATTATGGTCTAGTTCTGAACTTAGCTTTAAGTAAGTTCATTTCTACAGATGATTTGTAGCAGCTTAAATGGTATAATTTACAATACAGGGTTCTTCATAACTTTGGACCCAAAATAGCACAGCTTGTATGTAGTGATGAAACAATGGATTGTACATCCTTCACCACTAGAAGAGTCCATATATTAAGTATGCCGTTTTTGCCGTTATGATATTCAGTGTAATGGGCTGACTAAATGTTGGGTGGAATCACTAATTTTATATGTAAAATACACAAGGTACCTCAGCAGTAATTAATTGTAATATTTGTGGTATTTTTGCTTACATTTTTGTGACTTGCATGTTATCAGGAATCCAACTAGCAAAGCCACGAACCCACAAGCAATTTATTATAGAAACTGTTATGAAAATTTAACTGGTAATTCTGAGATTAAACTTTAATTTTCAATGCCATGGGTTATGTGCCCTTCAAAAACACTGCCAAGGGAGGTTGAAATATTTTACCATCACATAGAAAAGATAATCCCCTTTTAACTTCCGAAAGATTACCAATTTGAGGTTCAGTTAGGTAATGAAATATTAAAACATGGTAGAGAGTTGTTTATCTGTTAGTGTGGTAGTGAAAAAATGAAATATAATAGAAAAATACAACAAGTGATACCTGATTTCAAAGTCCCAAAAAACACATCGAGGGTCAGAAACATTTTCTTTCCTTAAACTCGAGAGCGTTATGATGACAGGCTCAGGAAGCCATGTTGGCTGTGTGTTTCCAAAGGAGACAGAAAGTACACGACTGTTTACAACCTGTTTCACTGTTTCTGGCTGGTCCTGAGAAAGGCTATATTGAAGCAACAGAGACTGTGATTGAAGCATATTTTCCATGTTGTTGTAAGCCATAAAGACGACCCGGATGTACCCTGAAGTTTCCAATCAAAGGTTAGTAAAACGAAAACAGAGTACTACAATAAGTTAACAAAAGGAACTTAATTTAAAATTCTTTACACAGAATGAGATGAATATGTCAACAAAATTAAACTGCAATCAAAATGATTTAAAAGTTCAACAAGATTTATTTACTGAAGTTTGAAACTTTCCTCTTTAAACACAATATTCGTGACAGTATAACGATATTGAAAGAAACTTAGAAATAGATTTATCAGACTGTGTTTTCACTTTTCAGTAATGATTACATCATTTCATTCCAATAATTCCATAAAATGCTAGGTTGAAATAAACAATACAATATAGTTGTCACCTTCAGATAATGAAATGATATCCAGTCTTTTAGATCATACATTTTATATCTTGCAGTCAAATTTTGATGAGGAAATATTATATTCAACATGTCTGCTTGCATACTTGCAACTTCACACAACTTGTAGAATAATTAATTGTAGTTCTTCATAACTGACAACACAATATCTTGGTACCAACATTTATAACATCTTCACTGTATTATAGTTGTTTTGATGAAAACAACAAATTCATTATTCATTCAAATGAAGATGATTAAATACAATATAGTACAAACCCTTTATTTAATTAAATTATTTTTTCTACACATTCTTTGGCTAAGTTCTGTACTAATGTACCTCTTTTTAAAAAAGCTGGCCAAAAATAAAGATGGAAGGGTGAAGAATTTTTTTTAAATTTTGAAAAGTTTTCTACATCCAGTGCTATTGTTATTTTTAAACACCTTAAGGTGACACATGAGCTAATCACCAAAACCATTCCTGATTTAACCCTAATGACCAGAGGGAAGGTAACCAGTCACTGCCTATACAGTTATTCTTAACTAATCTAGAGATATTGATTGTCAGCATTATAACTCCTCCAAAGCTGAAAGAGTAGAGTGCATTTAGTGACTTAAATCATCTCAAACCTTGGACCTTTCAAGGTTTAGGCCATGTCCAACTCCAGTCTTGAAAGAAGCAACATTCAACAGTTGATCTTATCCAACTTTTCACAATACCACTTCATATTTAGTTTCTTTATTACCCAACTTTCAACTCTAAAACATCCTCTTTTTTTTGTCACTAATGCAGCGAACATTTTAAGAAACCTCAGGATTGTAATCCCCAACAGACAATCCATATATGAAGTTCTTCAATACATTTGAAAAATCCTGCTCTACATCATTTATATCAAGTAATACAATAAATTGTAAACAAGTAAAAGAAAAACTTACCTTGAAAATACCTTAAGTAGTGGTTCATTACTGAACTAGGAATATATACCGCATCTTCCATTGTTCTCCACGTTGTTTCCATGATGACCCGTGGTTGTGGAAACACCAAATGAGAGGTTTGGTGTGCTTTAACAACCTGTACTGAAGCCACTAAAAACAAAATTTTACACAGTGTGTTTGGATCACTTAAGGTTGTTTTTATTTTTAAATCGACATGACATCATAAAACTTATAACTGATTAAGATCCTAATATATAATGTAGGTAGACTGACTTACCTATTCTTTAGTTAGAATAGGTGATTGAGTGTGATCCTGACTAAACATGTAAACTAAAATGATCACATCTAACAAAATTATTTAATACAATTACAGAATAATAGGGTTCAAATGATAACTTTCACTGATGATACATTATACCTGGTCTAGGTCATCAATTTCACTGACAATACAGTATACCTGGTCTAGGTCATCAATTTCACTGACGATACATTATACCTGGTCTAGGTCATCAATTTCACCGACGATACAGTATACCTGGTCTAGGTCATCGATTTCACTGACGATACAGTATACCTGGTCTAGGTCACGGATTTCACTGACGATACAGTATACCTGGTCTAGGTCATCAATTTCACTGACGATACAGTATACCTGGTCTAGGTCATCAATTTTACTGACGATACATTATACCTGGTCTAGGTCATCGATTTCACTGACGATACATTATACCTGGTCTAGGTCATCAATTTTACTGACAATACATTATACCTGGTCTAGGTCACGATTTCACTGACAATACATTATACCTTTGCTTGGCCTTGGGGAAATTCTAATTATTACAGGAGCATGAAAACAGCAGAAAAAGAAACAAAAGAACTGAAATATAAACAGAAAGAATGAACAAAACCATGAAGTGTTTATGGAATTTATAAGTAAACTATGGGACATCAATGGACCTTCTGTTCCATCATGGATGTCCTGACTCCAAACCTTCCTTAACCCTTCTCCTTTCATGAGACAATAAGTTAACGAATTGGCCCTTCCAAGCTGTCCTTGAACACTTATCTTTGACAAAAGAAAAAATTAAACCCATCCTTTACTATTCAGGAGTCATTTATTTCACTTTTGGTCTTTGCTATTGCAAATGATGACTCATTCCAAAAGCTAACACTCCCTTCAAAAAATAAAACTGTTTGAACTCAAGTCTAGCTTGGCTTTTCCAAATTTTAAGCTTATGTCCTTTTATTTTTGGAACATAGCACCAAAGAAATCAAAGGCTTTCATGTAAACTTCAACAAGATCACACCTTACTCTTCTTTTCACAGAGACAAGTGTTATGAGATTTTAGCCTATCCTGTAAAATTACCCTTCTACCTCATAAATCATCCTAATAGCCCTCCTTTGAACTCCTTCCAATAAGTCGACACCTTTTCTTAGGCACAAAGATCAAAACTGTACACAGTATTCCAAGTGAGTCCTAACTAGTGGTTCACAAAGAAAGAGAATTGACTCTTTTGGCTTGCAAACAGTGTCTATAAAATTATAGTAACTATTAGCAACAAAGCACTACCTCACTGGCTTATCCACCAAGATCTTTTACTTTGGCCATGTTATTTAGTTGGTCTCCATCTACATTAAACTTGTGATCTAAACTGTGATAACCCATATCCACCAAGATCTTTTACTTTGGCCATGTTATTTAGTTCAGTCTCCATCTACATTAAACTTGTGATCTAAGCAGTGATAACCCATATCCACCAAGATCTTTTACTTTGGCCATGTTATTTAGTTCAGTCTCCATCTACATTAAACTTGTGATCTAAACAGTGATAACCCAAATCCATTACCTTGCACTTCCTATAATTAAAAGTCATTTGTTAAATATTGGTCCAGCTTGCCAAGTGATTGAAGTCAATCTGTAACCCCTCAGCATCCTAATACAGCTAGAAATACCCAAGAGTTTAAAGTCATCAGCAAACTTTACTGATTACTGCCCTATCAATACCATTAATGTCAATACAAAAATGAGCAAATGTCCAAGCATTGACTCCTGAGGTACTCCCCTAGTAACAAGCAGCCATATGATAACCCATCAATTCCCAGAATCACCCTAGTAGTACTCCTCTGAACCCTCTTTCACAACACAATGTTCTTCCTAAGATAAGGCCACCAAAACTGAGTGAAATACTCCAAATGCAGCCTAACTAGAGACTTGTACAACAAACCTTTTTAATCATTCAAATCATACATTTAACTACAACACCTTACATTAGATAAAACAAAATTACAATAAAATATAATGATAAACAAATTAATTCTTTTAAACATCTTATAATTTATTAGCAAAAAAAATATTAAAGCTCTTACTACTAATGAGTTTATTTATGTTTAAAATGAGCAGTGCTGCTGAGCATTTGAAACATTTTAACCCTAGGCGCATGGGTAGGGTCAAAGTCCACATTCCATGACCTCTTACAGAATGTCATTCAACATGGCATTACGTATTTGATGTTGGAGTTAACTATTCAATGAACCCTAAATTGCTGATTTACCAACAGTTCATAGTTGAGGAGAGTAAATACCAGATACAATATATTGTGATACTTTGTAATGAACAAAAGTATTCTTATTCTTCACATGCTCAACATCTGGCAGTCCAACTTGTCAGAGTCTGAGTCAGACTGATGTCACCAATTCAAAGACATATCAAATACTTTTGTAACACATCTGATTTTCTGTGTGCAACAGACATACATTTTACAAAAAGTTTACCATATTTCATGTAGATACACAAAGTAAATTTGGAATTGTAGTCAACACTCCATCTCCAATACAGGGTCAGTCCATTGGATCAACCCCACACACATTCAGCACAATCATTGGGGTAAGTAATTTTTTTTATTGCCATGAAAGTTTTTTGTTTGTTGTTGTTGTTAAATCTACAGTGAGCAGTTTCTTTTCTTTTTATATTGTATTCTACATGAATTCTTAGTGGTTTCATATTGTAACATATGCAAACTTTAATCCCATTTTGACAATTTTGTAAGAATAATTAATCATATTTAACAACTTAGCTTTAATCTAGCTTGGACTATCTTGTAAGAACAATTAACTATATCTAACAACCTAGAGTGAACTTAATACCGCTACTTACAATATATATATATATATATTACTTTCATTAATAAATATTCTTTAAATATAAGGGATAATTTTAGTCTTGATTAGTAAAGCCATACAAACGCATACCTAATCATTTACTTGAAAGGTGATAAAAATTACAAAACTGAAAAAAAACCTTAATTTTTTATTGAACTTACAAACATTTTGTTCTGCGTGTGTAAAGACGTCTCCAGCTCTCTGTGTCTCTGCAAGAGACAGTGCGTTTTCTTCTAGGTTCTCTAATATTATGGATGCCGAAAACCTCCGTTCACTGGGTGTCATATCCTGATAAGACTCAGTCTGCTTCCTATCTAGCAAGTTGCTAACCGCTTTCATTAAGGCCTAAGATAATTACATATAATTAACCTACCATATATAAAACAATTCGAAGATATTGAAATAACAACAGTTTATAAACTTAAATGTATAATTCATAAAAATAATAATGTTACGACAGCGGAAATCACGTACGCTAATGAGTCCGAGTGTGTTCGAGACGCCCTCTTCGTTAGTATATAAGCCTGGCAGTGAAAACCAGCGGGGGTAAATGAATGCAGAGAGAGCAGTAGTTACTTTGATTTCCGTGTAATTTATGATTCTATTAGTTTCGAGCTAGTGAGCCGTAAAGTGTGTGTTTTGCACTCGTCGAGAACGAAATTATCGAGATTGTGAATCGCTGTGATTTATAGCGTGAATTATAAAAGTTGTCAAGTTTAAAGTGAGGAAAAACGTACTGATTGTGGAACTACTGTGTACTAAAAGTTTGTATCGAGGAAGAACAAACTGGTTTAATCAAGAAAGGTCTTGTATCGCTGAAGATCCTCAGAAAGAATTTTTACCAGAAACAAACAAACAAGCAGTTACGTAACAATAATAAACCACAAACACCTGAGTAATAATAAGTGAGAAGTTAGATAAATCAACTTCAAAATATATCAGGAACATTTTAATTCCTTCACTGTATAATTCTCTCGATACCAGGTTTACTTTTAAATACACACTTTATTAGTTATCTGCAACTTGACACTCTGCATGGGAAGTTTGAAGAGAAATGCCCTTTCTTCATGTTGGTAAAAAAATTCAAAATAAGATAACTGTGCTCTGGAATAAGTCATATGTGTTCCTATAGCAGTATAAGAGATAATAACATACTTTTACCTGAAATTCCAAAATTTATATAACTTATTATATTACTTAAATAACCTACACTATGAATAAAAATTACACGTTTATTAACATAACTTATAAACTGACGAAGATCTCATTATACTTAGTGTGGAATCCTAAAAACTTCTAGGCAACATTTATCAAATACTGAACTCTTTAATTTCTTAAAACTAAATACTATTTACATGTATTATATAAATTTATTTTTCCAACTTTTCTTCTAACCTGCATCAGCTCCCTCTGCTGGTTATAACTATAGTAATATGGCTGCTTTTTTGTAGCTGAGACGAGCCCTTTCAACACAAAAGAGGCTTCTATAATGTCTTTCGCATAGAGACGTCTCTTTGTGGTCCTTCTAGCCAAATCTTCTGCCACGTTCACCACAGATTCATTGTTACTAACCTGGAACACAGAATTAAGTGTTTTAAGTTGTATTGTAGTTTTATTTGTAAACACAATTTTAGATAAATATAATAAAAATAAAAGGTTACTTTCTGAAAGGTCTAACATTTGGGTTTGTTTTAAATTTCGCGCAAAGCTACACGGGGTTATCTGCTCTAGCCGTCCCTAATTTAGCAGTGTAAATCAAGAGGGAAGGCAGCTAGTCATCACCACTCACCGCCTCCTCTTGGGCTACTCTTTTATCAACGAATAGTGGGATTGACCGTCACGTTATAACGTCCCTATGGCTGAAAGGGCGAGCATGTTTGGTGGGGCAAGGATTCGAACCCAAGACCCTCAGATTGCGAGTGGAGCGCCCTAACCACCTGGCTATGCTAGACAGGCCTAACATTTACAGTTTTTTTAGCCACATTTCCAATAATGTTCAGAGCAGAAATTGTGTATTAGAAAAATAATTGTGTATTTAATGACAGTTTCAAAGAAAATAGACCAATTTAAATTATATATTAAATATATATAGTACAATAAATCATATTTAATAGATTACAATGGTGAGGTTTAAAAAAATTATTCGTCTTACAAGGATTGTTAATAAATACTCTATTAACATGTCTACTTACACCATGCATTCTATCGATGAAATTACCATACCACAGAGAACTACAATTCCCAAAATTTGGGACACTAGGATACCAATCACTGGTGGAGATACTGCAACTCCATCTAGCCATACCTAAGGTGGAAAAACAAAAAGATGGGGTGAAACTTTATGAATCACTCCGTTTGGTTTGGATGTATAGTCTCTTTACTTACCTCTAATAACCTAAAATACTTTAGGTGTTTGAACCACATGCGACGTACCGTCACAATTATTTTTCAGTTATCATTCGGTGCGATGCTGCGGGAGTAGCGAATTAAATATTTTCTTCATTGAAATTCACGTTTTGGTGAAAAAAGAAGTTAACAAATAAATTAATCACTCAATTAGTAATTAGCATTTTTTTAAATCGATTGAATATCTATACTTTTCTGTTTTCTAGAGTGGAACTCAAGTTGTTTTTCTTTTGACCAAATAAAATGGTTAATCGAAATATTAATTTGACTAACTAATAAATTAGTTTTGATAAAAAGAAAAGAAATAAAAACTGATGCAAGTATATGTGTTTAACATTAACTTTTTACGCTATTCTTAATTCAAAGCTCATAATTAGTAAACACGATTTTATTGCAATGCGAAATTTTAAAAGTTATATCACCCTGTGGTAATTTAAAAGTGAATTATCAAACAACAATGGAATTAAAGATAAAATAAGCATGTCTTTTAATTTATTCGACAATTAACTTCGTTAACTTACCATGAGCTCCATCTGGGCATTTCTGCTGCACTATATCACCTACTCGAGTCCAGTTCCAAAAGAGGCCACGAGAGGTCACTGGAGGACAGTATTTAGTTGTCAAATTTTTGGAGGGGGTTACAGTGACAAGTTCTTTTGGTGAAACATCTGCAAATTATAAAGAAGACGATCAAAATATTTTAAATATCTCGTGATATTTTAACAATTAAACACATAAAATATAAAGTTGAAATTTTATTTCAATAGCTTCAGTCAAAGGCAAACAACAATTGGAATTCTAAACTGGTATGGCTTCTGGTTAGTAATTCTTGATTTAATCACGAAACAGAGCATGAATGACTAACTTTTATATCACCGGAGAATATGTTTATTTGTTATTGACAACAAAGCTAAATAATAAGCTATTTGTACTCTGTCAATAGTGGGGATCAAACCAAGAATTTGTACATTATAAGCCCAAAAGCTTACCGCTGAATCATCGGGGATGAGTCGGGAGAGTAACGTTAATCCTTTTATTTATACGTGTATTTTACAATGTTATTTTGTATATAACAGTAATTACTAGTAGTACTTAAGCTCTAATGTATTTCACCAATTTGTCATTAGATATACATGTACCTAATGAAACAATGTCTAGCGGGTTCGTTCTTTTAGGTTCTGGTTCTAACTCTGACGAAACTGTTGTCGTCGTCGTCGTTGTTGTTGTCGTTGTCGTCGTGGGCGATGAAGATTGTGCTATTGTAGAGGAAGGTTTCATGAATATGACGCGGAATTCTGTGGTTGATTTAATATTTGGTGGTCTTGTAATTGGAAAAACGATTGGTGGAAATGGACGCCTAGATGTTGTAGTTGAAGTAATATCTGAAAAACAGAACAGCTGTTGAAATTCCAGAACTAACAAGAATAGCGCATAATACACTTAAAGCAACTAAGCCTTCATTTCTAGGAACTATTGGTCTAGCTGAATCAAATAACTAATAAAAATTTACATCGAAACATTTAAAAGACATGTGCATTGTTTTATTATTTTTTCGAAAGCGAAGTAAACGAAATTTAGAATATAGCATTATAGGCCTATTTAGTTATAGATCATCAACTATATATCTACTAATACATCATATATTTAACCTCACACACAAAAGAAATGTATACAGAATTACAGCGTGGTGTGTGAAAAACCAAACAGTAGGCCTAACCTATAAAATAAAATTATGTCGTCTGCCTTGAAAAAGAGTAAGGCATAAATTATAATACTCAAAAACTATCAAAAATTAAACAGCCACCTATTCCTCATTCTGTTTTTTAAACTTTAGTAGCTTATAGAGTGCGTATGAGATTTTAAAACATTATCATTATTATTACAAATCAGTAAATTATTTAACCCTAAGATAAATACGAAAAATTAAAAGAAAATCTTTAAAAATCCTATATTACTATAATTTTGATAAAATCCCGATTTATTTCAAATTTTGTTATAAATTCATTACATTATGACGGCACTTACTAAATTAATTGTTAACTAGTAATAAGCGTAATTACAGATTTATCCTTCCTTTCTTTCTTGTTTAAGATATGTTAACGGACAAACAATATATAAAAATCATTAAATACGAATGTATCAACTACGGGTCAAAATACTGAATATTTGCGAAAATCTCCATAATTGCCGTAAGTAAAAAATAGGCAAATTTTATACTTGTGAATTACTGATGGTTGTTTACGAAAAACAAAAAATAAATATTTAAAGTTCGTAAAATTGCATGCTATCAACTTTGAACAGGCTTTCCTTATTTAAATACATTTCGTATAAGTAGAATATACAAACAGTTTTAGCAACAGTTATAGACTAGATATTAAAAAAGAACTTTAACAAAAAAATGCAAAAATAACAACGACACATGAAAGTAGGCATAATAACACAAATAACGTAAACATTTATCATCTACTCGACATGCTTTTCTGGATGGTGGTGCTCTCTAGTGGTACTTTATATCATTAAACCAAAGAGCCCGTACAAGCTGACCAGGCTCAAAAGCATGCACTGTAAACTCGAAGATATCGTGTAGATTGTAGTACCTGGCACACAGCGATAATGGGCCTCCAAGTATTTCAGTGTTCCAGGACATGGGTCCCCGAACACCAAGCTCGACGCTGGTAGTCCACAACTGTTCTTCATACCACAGCTTATAAAGGGATAAAAATTAGTTTGTTCTACATTACAGGTACAGTTAGTTACCATTGCAATCGAACAAAATAAGCTGAAATGAACCGTTCATTGAAGTTGTAGAGGATGTGAGTGTGCGCTGTTTTTTATGTTAGAATTTTAATTATTTTAAAAATTAATCTCAGTAGGAACTATTTTCTTGAAAAAACAAAAAAAGTAAGATGTAAAATTAATATCAGCACCAGTTCGGTTGACATGGTTAGGGATTCGAACACCGTTCGGTCTAACTCGATATATATACTGTTTGTTTTATCATTATGCACAAGTTCTGCCAAAATTGACAATGAAATTGAAAGAACGTGTTACAGATTATTTTTTATCTATTTCAGTGAACTTGGTTCTTTTCAGCTCATTTCTGTCGAAAGAAAACAAAAATCAACAAATTCGATCAAAACAAATAAAACCAACCTAAACCACATATGTAATGAACTTCTAAATATTTGAAAGTCTCTGGACAAGGGTCATCCCCAAATGTCTTGCTGGATACTTCTACGGTGCAGCTGGACGTGCCAGCACATCTGAAATGACCAAAGGCCGGTGTTGTTACCTTTCGCGTGCACATAAACGAAATAACTAAAAGCTGAAGGTGTTATAGTTTGTTTTTTTATGCTCTTCAAAGTGTCTGAATTAATAAAACACAAAGTGTATGCCATTATCTTCCATAGTAAAAACACAGATCACAACTTAATGTCGTTTATACATAGCCCTAACTAAACACGTTAATATATTTTAATCGTCCACACGGCTATTTAAATAAGCACAAAGAGTAATTAACTCTTCCAGGGCTTTTAATTAATTAATCTTATGTTACGTGAAACACAGAAACAATTAATAGTTCACTTTTCTACTTTGTTATTTTTATGTTAATATCATAGACCTTTTAAGGGGCAAAATATAACTTAAAGTAATAATTACTTAAATAAATAAACGTTAGACGGGATTGGACAAATTGATCAGAATATATTACTATCCAAATTTACTTTGTTTTTCGTAAAGTGTGATTTTCATTAGTAATAATATTTAGATGAATAAGTAGATTTATGTAGAACTGATTTTTATTTCGCTACGTCGAAATACAGGTAACCAACTAATAAAATTCCATGATAGACCAAAGCCAAATACATTAAACAAAGTAAGTTTCATAAAAACTAAAAAAGAAAGCTTACAGCAGGTTTCAAAAATAAATCTAACAAAAACTGACACTATAAAAAAAACTGAAAAAACTAGAGGAGGTAAAAAAAAAAGTGAAACACTACAAATGATCGAATTTTCTGGTCTAGACAGACAAAGTTGTAAAACACGTAACTGTGGGGACGTGAATTTAGACAGAGAAGCCAGAAGGGAAGAGAAGGGGGTGGGGGTGAGATAAAAGAGACAAAGCACGAATAGGGCTACCACAGTCTCTTTTACCAGGTTTCAACAACAAGAAAAAATATTTTTTTGCCTCATTTTTTTCGTACCTATATTGAACAGACATCTGTCTTTACTTTATTCTAACTAATTTTGTGTGTGTATACAGCGCAGTACGAACATATTATTTGTTAAAATTATATTATCATAAGCTACTAACACAAACACACGCTACGCAAAAACGTAATGATCTTTTTTGTAGAAAAAACTTTCTCATTGACAAATTAATTAAAGGGTTAGTTTTCTAACGTTCGTTTGGCATCATATGATATTCAAGTTTGATACTTGTATGAAATCTAAAAATATATGAAACCTTACTATTTTTTAAAAGATAAAAAATAGTACTTAATTGCGACATGCCTTTGCTTATCTAAATGTCTCGTCACACACACACACACCCCCACCATCAGTTTGGTGTCAGGTCTCACTACTGATGAAGCCAAATGGATACAAGCACTTTTCTTGTCCCATTTCGTGAAATTTTGTTTGTTCGTTTGTTTGTTAAGCACAATTTACATAATTGACTGTCCTATGCCCGCCACGAGAGTCGAAACCCGGTTTTTTAGCATTATATGTCTTCGGACTTGCCAGATTTGTTTTGTTTTGAATTTCGCGCGAGTCTACTCGAAGGCTATCTACACTATGTTAATTATTCGTAACATAATCCGTATGGGATCAGTCAACGTGTACAGATAACGCCAGAATAACACAATGCGTGCATCAGTGTATCTGTATAAAGCCTGTGGTGGTTTGTGGGCGTTCGACTCGTAATCTGCGGGTCGTGGGTTCGAATCCCCATCACCGAACATTCTCGCTCTTTTAGCCGTGGGGACGTTATAAGTGCGGTCAATCCAACTGTTCGTTGATAAAAGAGTAGCCCAAGAACAGTTGGGAAGGGGGGGGGTCAGTAATTGCCTTCCCTCCAGTCTATCACTGATAAATTAGCGACCGAAAATAATATTACGTTCAGATATAATGATCTTTAACTATTAACGACACCAAAGAGACTACTTACCTATCTTGCATCACTCGGAAGGAGTATTAACGACACCAAAGCGACTGCTTACCTATCTTGCATCACTCGGAAGGAGTATTAACGACACCAAAGCGACTGCTTACCTATCTTGCATCACTCGGAAGGAGCATAAACGACATCAAAAAGACTGCTTACCTATCTTGCATCACTCGTAAGGAGTATCAACGACACCAAAGGGACTGCTTACCTATCTTGCATCACTCGGAAGGAGTATTAATGACACCAAACAGACTGCTTACCTATCTTGCATCACTCGGAAGGAGTATCAGCGACACCAAACAGACTGCTTGCTTATCTTGCATCACTCGGAAGGAGTATCAACGACACCAAACAGACTGCTTACCTATCTTGTATCACTCGTAAGGAGTATCAACGACACCAAAGAGACTACTTACCTATCTTGCATCACTCGAAGGAGTATCAACGACACCAAACAGACTGACTTACCTATCTTGCATCACTCGGAAGGAGTATTAACGACACCAAACAGACTACTTACCTATCTTGCTTCACTCGGAAGGAGCATTAACGACACCAAACAGATTACTTACCTATCTTGCATCACTCGGAAGGAGTTTTTAGACATACAATCCACACTCCAGTCAAGAGCCCCATTCTCGTTACAGAGAGCGATGCTAAACCGTCCATAGTTAGCCCGGATCAGGTGGATACGATACCCTGGTCTACAGGTAATGTTCAGATCTCGACCCTCGCAAGCATACGCCGCCTTGTATTGACTTGAACCTACAAGTTCGGGTTACAAAAACAGTTAGTTCTCTTACAAAATCAAACCAGAAAAAACTGTGCTCCCAAAACACGAAACTCTAGGCCACAAAGTTTATGTAAAGGGTTTCGTGTCTTGGACACAAAGTTCATGTAAAGGGTTTCGCGTCTTGGACACAAAGTTCATGTAAAGGGTTTCGTGTCTTGGAAACAAAGTTCATGTAAAGGGTTTCGTGTCTTGGACACAAAGTTCATGTAAAGGGTTTCGTGTCTTGGACACAAAGTTCATGTAAAGGGTTTCGTGTCTTGGACACAAAGTTCATGTAAAGGGTTTCGTGTCTTGGATGCAAAATTAGAGTTCAAAAATTAAGACGAATAAAATGCTTTACTCTTAGTTATTTATTAATCCGGTTCGGTGGGTAATCCCGGACATCTTTAAATCTGGTTCATTTGGGGGGGGATCCCTGACATTTGAAAATCCGGTTAGCTGGTAATCCCGGAAATCTTTAAATCTGGTTCAATGGGGGGGGGATCCCTGACATTTGAAAATCCGGTTAGCTGGAAGGGGGATACCTGAAACTGGTTTCATGCGAGGAATCCCTGACATCACCAAATTTAGCTCGCTGGGGATCCCAGACATCCTTAATCCGGTTCACTGAGGGATTCCAGACATCTTTAAATTTAAGTTTGTCCTGAACATTCTTCAGTTTTTATCACTGACGGGGGCCTATAGACATCCTTTGATCCCATTCGGTGAGGGCCAAAAGGAATGGTGTCATAAACGATATAACATTCAGTGTGAAAGTTAGAAAAAATACATCCTCAAGAAAAAGTAGAGTTGTTGTAGAGCAAAACAACACATAGCTGTGTCCTCCACGGAGAATCTTACCCCGGGTTTTTAGCGTTGTAAGTCCGTAAAGTTACCGCTGACCCACTAGGAGGGGGCGGATATCATAACTTATCAGCAGCTCAGGTTGGTCGATGATAACATCGCAATCACGAAACGTTATACGTATGGTTATATCGGTGAGGATCCAGGGGGTCCGATTTCCCTTTTCTTTTTCTTCTTTTTTATTATAGAAAATCATGGATCCGCCCCTGCTATATCCCTGCTTGAAAATCCTGTCACATGAGTCTTCTGCGGAGTTGGAAGTTGGATTAGATACCAAATATTTTAGCGGTCTTTACTTTCTTTTGGAAATTCACGTTTTTCTATTTTTGTATTTGTTTCAGTTGAAATTATATTTAATTCACTCCAGGAAAAAAAAAATGGGTCCCTAATTCTAGGTGGTGTTGTCGTCGAGTCGCTTAAAATTGCGTTTCAGTAACGCCTGGAATCACGTGTTTTTGACACCATAAATTTTCAGAGCTGGCGTACTAGTTTTCTTTCTTTGTCTCCCCTTTCTGTGTGTGTGTCTGTGGTAAAATACCTCACTGATTGGCTACAAGACAGAGGTAAAATGTACAGACTGATAGAAGAACGGACGTTTAGAGCTAGATAGATAGATAGATTTCGCATAGGAATTACTACCTATTAGAAGAAAAGTACTCCTCCCATGACACCCACCCACTATATTATAACCTAAAAATTCATAGTATTAATGAAGTCTACATGTTTGTTTGTTAGGCTTAGTAACAGACTGCAGCTACTCCTCGAGCCAATGACACTTCTACCTCAATGAGGGTTGAGATATTAATCGAAACCTTTTCAGTAACGTACTAACGTTGAAACCTAGATCCTACAGCACGCAATATGGCTGTTAGGCCTAGTAAGCAATATACACACTTACTTGCACTGTATACAACCCTAATTAGTCCACGTACATTACTTTGTAAACATATATATATATATATATATAACGATTTGTTCAGAAACTCTAGTTTGTGGTTATAACTCTTTATCCGAGTTATATTACATCATATTTTAGCAAATTAGTCTCTGCGGAGGAGACAACAACAACAGAACACACGAATAAATCAATGTTTTTCATAGATAAATGTAAAATGTTTTCAAAAAATTAAAAAGGAGCTCGGAATACTATCTTTTTATGGACAGTAGTTGCAATAATTCCCCAAGCTTTAAACAAGTCTTATTATAATATGTGTTATATGAATCGTTAGTTATTAGGGACAGAAGAAAACGTCCAACTTAAAACATATCTTACTCGGTTTATTCTCAAATATATAAAATAAAAGTTTTGTTCCTAATACGCCATTTTTATGTACAACCACGTTCTCCAGCCATGTCCGGTAATTCAAAACGCTTTGATACTTTTTCATTTCGTTATAATGTTTTTTTTTGTTTGTTTGTTTGTGCTTTTTAAATAAAGACAAAACGCTCACAAAAAAAAACGCAGTGAGTTATGGGAGTGTGTGGGGGAGTACAGCATTCTGATGACGTGTTTCCTGTAAATGGAATTCATAAATTTGTTTGTTTGTTATCAAGTAAAAAGCTACATAGTGGGCT
This sequence comes from Limulus polyphemus, assembly GCF_000517525.1. Classification (NCBI taxonomy): domain Eukaryota; kingdom Metazoa; phylum Arthropoda; class Merostomata; order Xiphosura; family Limulidae; genus Limulus; species Limulus polyphemus. The sequence continues at coordinate 5,766 of NW_013668653.1, read as the reverse complement.
ATCTGTGCTGTACCCACCACGAGTATCTAACACCGATTTCTAGCGTTATAAGCTTTCAGATGCACCGCTGACCCATGGGGGGGGGGGGGTACTATCGAGAAAGGTGCTGCATTTAAACTTTAAAAGGCGCCCCCAGTGGACTTACACTGCTATAAAACGTGTTTCGATACTCGTGGTGGGCAGAGCACAGATAGCCCATTGTGTAGCTTTGTGCTTAACTACAAACAAAATCCACTCTAAACTATTTTTTGTTGTTTTTCCTTCCAGGTCTGAATTACCTTACAGTTTTCCTTTAACCGAAGAACGTTGAGGTTTTAACTCGAATGTTCCCCAGTCAACAGTGTTTTGTATTACTCAATCACTGAAACCAGATAAGGTGACACAAAGAAAACTGGAAATAAACAGCACGTGCACTCGTCACTGTGCTCATTAGTTCTTCCTTGTGAACAAGTTTATTTCTTTACTTGAGAGCTGTCAGATTGCGAGCCAAACGCCCCCTAACCACTAGACCATGGTAGGTTGCTCGTAAACACGTTACAACCATGTTTCTAATTTCTAACCTAAATTAAAACGAGGATATATTTT
>NW_013668653.1:2949-4252 GCF_000517525.1 Limulus polyphemus | reverse complement strand
TAGACCATGGTAGGTTGCTCGTAAACAGGTTACAACCATGTTTCTAATTTCTAACCTAAATTAAAACGAGGATATATTTTTTATTTGTGTTTAAGCGCAACCGGCTACCTAAGCTGTGGCCAGCACAGATATCGAACCGTGATTTTTAGTGTTATATGCACTGAAGCTTACCGCTGAACCAGCTTTAGTTTCACACAAACACACCCTCACCATGACTTGGAGGTCATCATTCTTTCCATTTATGCAAAGTCATACCAAAAGATTAAGTAAGACCTATTACGTGTGTGTACTCATTTCGAAGTAGGCCTAAAAACTAGGCTTAACTCTCGAATTACCGAGTTGTGTTTGCTCACACATGTATCATATTTAGTAACTTTTATTTTCATGCCTGCCACAACATTTAGTGTGGACAATTTTACTATTTTTTTTATGTGAAATACATGGCGAAACCTCACTAGTAATTAACAGAATTAATTGTAATATTGGTGGTAATTTTATTTATAATTTTCCTTGTGATCCATATGTTGTTGTGAAGTAGGGTAGCACGTAATCGAAAGGTAATCACAAGCAATTTGGTGTACCTAGTTCAGAAAAATGTGCTTAAAAAGCCGTGTACCTATCCCCCCCCCCTCAGGAGATCGATAGTTCTAGAGTTACCCAAAACGTAGTCATGTTTACAAATCTACAATGATAAACAAATTTGAATCAAACAACAACAGTCTGTAGAGATTTACGAAAACAAAAATTGTGGTTTTGAAATAATACTGGTAAAAACTAATAAAATGTTCCAGATGGAAGTTTAATTGCATGACCTTCAAAAGCTTGCGCTCTACGTTAACGCTATATCTGTTTATCTTTATTCAGGCTTTTTCTGAGATTGAAAATTCACCATAATCAAAAACTAATTTCCAATATTTCCTTGTGAGACCACTTTTTTGTATATACTTTGCTTTGCTACCTTTTTTATACAGATCTCATTTTCTTTTTTAAAAAAGTTAACGAGTTTTCTTTTTATATATATGTATAATAACATAGGCTTAATGTGAATTCTTGCTACACGTATTCATAATTGTTTAATTATTAAATTTGTTGTTACAATTAACATCAAGGAATATTTATTTATTGTTGTAGTATCTGCAGGTGCATAATCACAAAATAAAGAAGTCCGAGTGCTTTCCGAAGGTTTACAATCACAAAATAAAGAAGTCCGAGTGTTTTCTGAAGTTTACAGTCACAAAACAAAAAAAACAAGCACTTTCAGGAGCCGAAAAATATAAGAACAAGGAAACCCGATAAACCTAGC
>NW_013668653.1:0-2928 GCF_000517525.1 Limulus polyphemus | reverse complement strand
ATTTATTGTTGTAGTATCTGCAGGTGCATAATCACAAAATAAAGAAGTCCGAATACTTTCCGAAGGTTTACAATCACAAAACAAAGAAAACCGAGTGCTTTCCGAAGGTTTACAATCACAAAATAAAGAAGTCCGAGTGCTTTCTGAAGTTTACAATCACAAAACAAAGAAAACCGAGCGCTTTTCGAAGGCCTACAAACACAAAACAAGCACTTTTAGGAGCCTAAAAATATAAGAACAAGGAAACCCGATAAACCTAGCGTTTTCACAAGGTCTAAAAGTCACAAAACAAACAACTCCATAACAAGGTATTGTTGCGTATCTGCTTGTTTGTTAATTTCCGGTACAATTTCTTTCGGAGGAACTTCAGCGATACAAGTCCCTTATTGATTAAAACTAGTTTATTCTTTCTCGATACAAACTTTTTTGTAATACACAGAATTTCCACAGTCATTTTAAACTTAACAACCTTTATAACACACGCTATAAATCACAGTGATTCACACACTTTACTTACGGTACTTAATGTGGTGCTTAATGTTCGCTTGACTCAATTATCTATCTCTTCACTCTATCTATCTCTGCCATTGCGCTGGTTTTTCTCGCCAGGCTTATATAGTAAAAAAGAGGGCGCCTGGCAAACACTCGGACATTCGCGGGGGTTCCTCGATAAGTCATGATCCTTCTAGAAACTCCAACGCGCATGCTCCCAGCGTCGCGTGACTTCCGCTGTCGTGACAGTATCTTCGGAAGACCGAACTCGGGAAGTTCTGAAGGTAAGGGATGGTCTTACTGACAAAGTTTTCTCTGGAAACTAACAAACTTAGTATTTCAGTAGTTTCCTAAACTTGTTGTTGAAGTAAAAAAAAGGTTGAACTGTTTGTTCCTTGCAGATTTGTAGAACGAGTAAGACAATTTTCTGACATCAGGCAGTGGCGTAGTAAGCGGCGAGAGGGGGGCCGGGCCCCCTCACATTTCAATCTGTCCCAATCGCATCGATAAAACGTGGATATGCTGTCAATTTTGTCTTTTCCTTTGTTTATTCTCGTGAAATGCGAGGCAACAGTGAGGCGGTTGTGACGGACCGGTGGTTGAGAAACATTGTAGTAAGATATAAGTGAGAGAGGTTGGGCTTGGCGAAGCACGTGCAGCTGTTATAAGCCCTCGGGTCACATTAATAACATTATCAGCTACTTCCTATAAAAACACCTTGTATTTACCATATGGAAACCAGGTGTGACCATCTCATTTGACGGTTACCTATAATTTTCCTAGGCGCTGAGGTATCATTTTTCTTTCAAACAAGTCACATTCCACCTGATTTCTGACAAGGTCTTCTACGTTTTAGATGATTTTCCCTCCTAACTATATATCTTAAAACAATTTTAAGATTTTTTAAAAGAATCATTACAGATTACACCCGACTAACTTGTTTGATTTTCAACAAAGTAAAATGGTTGCAAGAAGTTCAGGAAATTTTGTACTTTGCAGAGTTGTTTTAATCATTCTTTACTGAGTGGTTTTAAAAACGTTTATAAATTTACAAATACAGACCACTGTGTGGTAATCGTTATGTCTACGTGACATTAAGGTGCAAACTACTGTGTTGTAATCGTTATGTCTACGTCACATTAAGGTACAAACCACTGTGTCGTAATTATTATGTCTACATCACATTAAGGTACAGACCACTGTGTCGTAATTATTATGTCTACGTCACATTAAGGTACAGACCATTGTGTAGTAATTGTTATGTTTACGTTACATTAATGTACAGACCACTCTGTTATAATTTTGAACTGAAAGACTAGAGAGAAGGCATTAGTGCCTACAGATAAACCCACTTTTGGGCCATTTAAATGAATAGTGGGATATGACTGTTACTCTTATAATGTAGTGATGTTCTGGCAGTATTTATAGGCAATGAGATGAGGACCATATAGCCCAAACATACGGGCAGATAGAGAAATGTAGCTTATATATATACTCTTGAGCGTTGTGGAAGGTATGAGGGCTTATGACGCTAAGAATTGGATTTCGATACCTGCGATAAGTAGAGTACAAATAGCGTAACGTGTAGTTTGGTACTTATTAACCAACAAATAAAAGTTACCTTTGAAAGTTATAAAGATGAAGAAAAAAAATCTTAGGCATATTTTGTAACATAATAATATTCGTCCATGCACCAAGTAGTACATCGGTTCTATACATGTACCTATATCACCTGGAGACACCCAACTCGTGTATGTCAATGATCACATATTTTCACTACTAATGCTTCATTGATTTCAGATAAGTATATCGCGTGCATGATCTGTAACCCCTTTAAATACGTTAGATCCCGAGCTTCATTACCACCCACCACCCCGTTTGGAACTTTGCGCAAAATCACTTGAAAACAAACAAATTCGTTTCGTTTCGGGATGTTTCTCGCGATATATTTTGTGTGTATGTATGTATGCATGCACAGAGGGCTACGGTTGGTTGTTTGGTTGTTTCAGAGCAAAGCCATATTGGGCTATATTCTGTATCCATGGTAGGGGTATCGAACTCCGGATTTTAGCGTTGTACGTCCATAAACTTACCTTAAATGCTCATAAAATACAGATGTTTGGTTTCCTCAGTGAAATCTGGAGTTCGATTACCACGGTGGGCTCAGTGCAGATAGCCATTGCTTTGCCTACAACAAACGCACAAAAACAGTAACTTTTCTTTGTGTAAACTGATTAATGAAAAGGTCTAACCACAAAACTTCTGGTTCGGTCCAATGGTTAAAACCATCATCTTCTCTCAGAAGACAGAACATACCATAACTATCTCTTGCAAGACCAGAACCACTCTGGAACAGTCCAGTGGAACCATGATTAAAATCATAATTGTCTTTCTGAAGACCAGAACCACTCTGGAACAGTCCAGTGGAACCATGAT
>NW_013668652.1:143456-144440 GCF_000517525.1 Limulus polyphemus | reverse complement strand
TACTTTTATATTGTTATATATATACTTTTATACCGTTATATATACTTTTATACCGTTATATATACTTTTATACTGTTGTATATACTTTTATATTTTTATATATACTTTTATACCGTTATATATACTTTTATACCGTTATATATACTTTTATACCGTTATATATACTTTTATACTGTTGTATATACTTTCATATTGTTATATATACTTTTATACTGTTATATATACTTTTATACCGTTATATATACTTTTATGCTGTTATATATACTTTTATACTGTTATATATACTTTTATATTGTTATATATATACTTTTATACTGTTATATACTTATACCGTTAAATATACTTTTATACTGTTATATATACTTTTATATTGTTATATATACTTTTATACCGTTATATATACTTTTATACTGTTATATATACTTTTATATTGGTATATATACTTTTATACCGTTATATATACTTTTATGCTGTTATATATACTTTTATACTGTTATATATACTTTTATATTGTTATATATACTTTTATACTGTTATATATATTTTTATACTGTTATATATACTTTTATACTGTTATATATACTTTTATACCGTTATGTATACTTTTATACTGTTATATATACTTTTATATTGTTATATATACTTTTATACCGTTATATATACTTTTATACTGTTGTATATACTTTTAAATTGTTATATATACTTTTATACCGTTAAATATACTTTTATACTGTTATATATACTTTTATATTGTTATATATACTTTTATACCGTTATATATACTTTTATACTGTTATATATACTTTTATATTGGTATATATACTTTTATACCGTTATATATACTTTTATGCTGTTATATATACTTTTATACTGTTATATATATATTTTTATACTGTTATATATACTTTTATACTGTTATATATACTTTTATACCGTTATATATACTTTTATACCGTTATATATACTTTTATACCGTTATATATA
>NW_013668652.1:128932-142561 GCF_000517525.1 Limulus polyphemus | reverse complement strand
GGATAATGTTGGATAGAATATCCGTAAAGAATGTATATGGATAATGTTGGATAGAATATCCGTAAAGAATATGACTTATTAATCATGGTCGTGAATGAATGATGTATTTGTGAAACGTACAATTGTCTTGATTTTCCTCAATGCTGTAATTATGGAGTTTCACCAAGTACCGACGGTTTCAAGTATCAGTTATATACTTTTTTTATATTGACTATCTTTAGATTGAAAAGGCTTTCGTATTTCATTTTAAGATACATATTTGTTGATGCCTAAACGTATTGGGGAGAATATCCTGCCATCGTAGAGCCGTGTTCTCCCCTTCCCGAATTCAGTTATTCTCCTAGCATTGATAACCTCTTTAATTCATAAAAGATCTTTCCAGTGCTACTGTTAAAACGAGACATGATAAAAGCCGGGACACGAACCAGAGCGGGTGACAGAGGTCTAAGAAGTAGCTAAGCCAGAAGTACTCCAGAGCAGGAAAAGGATGTGATCCTTAGCGCTAATTGCGAAAACATCGCGTAGACTCGTCATAAGTGTGGTAAATTAAGCTCCTTAGTATTACATATTAAAATAAAACAAAAATACAGTTGTACCATTTAAATAAATTCTTTGTTTGTTAGTTTTAGAGCAAAGTCACATTGGGCTGTGTGCTGTACTCACAGTGTGGAATCGAGCCCGTATTTTAGTGTTATAAGTTTATAGACGTACCGTTGTCCCACAGGAAGACTTTAACTAGACATATTTACATATATATTCTAGAGTTAGTAATAACACGTCTACTAGAAATCAATACGTGTAAAAAAGCTTCAATGTTGAAATAAAGTTCTAACTGTGTATTACATTTCACTAAAGTACTAACCGTATATTACATTTCACTAAAGTACTAACTGTTTATTACATTTCACTAAAGTACTAACCGTGTATTACATTTCACTAAAGTAATAACTGTGTATTATATTTCACTAAAGTACTAACTATATTATTACATTTCACTAAAGTACTAACTGTGTATTACATTTCACTAAAGTACTAACTGTGTATTACATTTCACTAAAGTACTAACTGTGTATTACATTTCACTAAAGTACTAACCGTGTATTACATTTCATTAAAGTACTAACTGTGTATTACATTTCACTAAAGTATTAACTGTGTATTACATTTCACTAAAGTACTAACTGTGTATTACATTTTACTAAAGTACTAACCGTGTATTACATTTCAATAAAGTACTAACTGTGTATTACATTTCACTAAAGTACTAACCGTGTATTACATTTCACAAAAGTTAACAATAGATCTATATTTATTCTTAAAATATTCCACAATCATTAGCGTAACCAGGAATTTGAAAGGGGGGGGACAAGTCTTAACATTCATATTGGTATATAATTTCTATTTATTTTTATATTCTTTAAACTTTATTATTTTCTTTACATTGGTTAAATGAGTATTATAACATGCCAGTTTATTAACGTCACTCATCCATCGCGAATCGCGACAACGCTGAAGTTGGAATATCGGAAACCGTGAATAGGATTTTCAATGAGCTAGATGTAAGTTGAAACTACAGAACATAAAACTACGAAAATTTACATAGCACAATTAGGAATTGTGGGGGAAAACTGGTGAAAAAAATTCAAGCCGAACCCCCCCCCCCCTCCTCCACTGGCTACGCCACTGTCCATAAGTTACTGCATAAATTATTCGAAACTAAACCACGAGAAGTAAATGATATTAAAGGAATTAAGTTCGAAGCAAATGAATATTAACGTGTAACTTACACAAGATCTGGCTTTATCATAAGCGGCGGACGACGAGCACGTGAGTATATTTTAAAGTTTCCGCTAGAATACTACACCAAAAATAAATGTTGAAGAAAAAACGGACAACTACCCACGTTGCTGAAGGTGCCGATTTACCCAAATTACAACGAAACATACAGTTACTCAGAATACAACTAAATTTACATTTACCCGTATTACAGTGAAACTAACATCTATCCTTATGATAATGAAACTTACATTTATCCTTATGATAATGAAACTTACATTTATCCTTATTATAATGAAACTTACATTTATCCTTATGATAATGAAACTTACATTTATCTTTATGACAATGAAACTTACATTTATCCTTATGATAATGAAACTACATTTATCCTTATGATAATGAAACCTACATTTATCCTTATGATATTGAAACTTACATTTATCTTTATGATAATGAAACTTACATTTATCTTTATTATAATGAAACTTACATTTATCCTTATGATAATGAAACCTACATTTATCTTTATTATAATGAAACTTACATTTATCCTTATGATAATGAAACCTACATTTATCTTTATGATAATGAAACTTACATTTATCTTTATGATAATGAAACATACATTTACCCAAATTACAGAAAACAAATTATTAGAGGATTATTTTATTGGTTTAATACCAGAAATGACGAAACAATTTACATCAAAGAGAAGGAAATTTTTCAACTGTATATTTATTAACTTTATATTACAGTAAAAATAAAAACTCTGCTTTCTAGTATTCCTAACCATTTTGCAGAAGGGATGAAAATCTACAGACATTTATACTTTTTTATAGGATGGTAAAATTGTTGAAATTACTAAGTAAATTATTATTTGTGTTGTAGTTTATGGAAGAATTATTCATCGCTAGTCTTACGTTGATGTTTTAGAATTAACCTGGGTGAAGGGAAAATTGATTCAGAAATTCTTAAAATTCATTACATTGTAGATGCTATTTATTGGAAAGGTGAGAGTGCTCTATGAAAAATGCGCCGTTGGCGTGATGTCCATTCAGTGTTGTACGTTCTTTAAACCATCCTATGGAATTTATAATGCCTCTCATTTGGAGGAAACAGCATATCTTATCTAAGTTTGTTTTTTTTCTTTTTTGCTATATCAAATTTTTGTGCCTATTTTTGAGATGATATAACTGTCTCTCTTTAGGTTTATATATCTCTTTAGAGATATACTAGCACAGACGTCATCTGGGAGAACCATGACAACAACACCAATACTTAAAAACAAATTTAGCGAATAGGTATGATAATTGAAAGTTATAGACGTCATTTCAGATCAACCATGAAAACAATAATAATCAAATAGCAAGTGAGATAAATTGAAAACTGCAGACAACACTTCAGGTTAACAATTGACAACAACACTACTATAAAGAAAAATGAGTGAGAAGCTATAAATTGTTATTATTGGAAACGTTTTGATAATTTGTGAATATAAAGACCAAAATGTATATATTTCCTCATTACATAACACTATCATTATATATAATTACTATATAAATAAATGAAAATGTTGATAAGTAATACAATTATTGGCGAAACAGAGAGTGATACTGAAAATAAATAAAGCGATAATAGTCAAAAAGTTTAATAATATGTAGTTCATTTAATCAACGAGGCAATAATTTAAGAAATCATGATTTACCATTTTAGCAAACAGTGTTTCTGAGTATGAGCCTGTTGTAATCTTAGTGACATGCTTGATGTTCATATATATATATTACTTCTTTTACTTGGAACTTATAATATAAGTTTACACTGTAAAAATAGGGAAATGCATGAGCTGACACAATAATTGTCCAAAAACAGAAGAAAATATGAGTGATTTAAGATATATGTATATTGATACGTATTATTACCTCATGCAAGCCCTTAGACACAAAATTTATCCGTGCTACATTCAGGCGAAGTTAATTTAAGCATACGTAATAAATTCCTATTGGCTGGAGTTTTAAGGCAGATAGTCCCTGTCAATAAGATTAGCGAGGCTAGGAAGTTTGTAAGTAAGAATAGATCTTACTATGACTTACAGTGACGGTCTGGTACGAACTTTCCAAGCCACGTCAGTTGATTTTAACGTTAATCTTGGTTCCTTGTGTAAATAATCCTTTCCAGTGCTTTCAATCTGGACACACCCTGAAATGACAAATTAATATTTCTAGAAGATATTTTCCTGCTCTCAGTTATTCAACTTCCTCAGTTGCTTGATGTGCACTTTGATGAATTGGAAGAACGAGCTTGACTTCGTCTTACACATATCAGATGTCTTCATCACAATCAGAGAGAGAGAGTTTATTTTCCTCATTATGTGGAAATAATACTCTATGGTTGAAATAATACATAGTTATTTCCCACGTGGCTCTCTTGTATGGATCTTGTGTTATAACACAGTCTTCAAGACTACATAATCTTACTTCAGTTGACATTGAGTTTGGCCAAGTTCCTGTTACTAGAGTTAAGTTATTTCCTTTATTACAGGGGTGGCAAATTATTGTACTAATCAAAGTTATCATTAAGGTTCCATAAACAGCATATCAATAAGGACTCATTGGAAACCATTGACCATTCATGATTATATTGCACTTCAGTAGTTTTCCTCTTGATGATATTTAAAGTTTTACAGTGGAACACTCCGAGCCAATAATTCTGATATCAAATATTAGGTTGATGATCTTTAAAGTTTTACAGTGGAACACTCCGAGCCAATAATTCTGATATCAAATATTAGGTTGATGATCTTTAAAGTTTTACAGTGGAACACTCCGAGCCAATAATTCTGAAATCAAGTATTAGGTTGATGATCTTTAGATTATTTGTATTTGTTAAACCACTTTTTCACGATTTTCTTAATTATTCCATTCATTTTCTTGACCACAACGAGGGCGGAGTTTGTTCTTTACTTGGAAAATATGTTATTGTTATATTTTTCCTTTAGCTATTTCATGCATTTCTCCACTGGAGGATTTAAGATTTGGTATTGTTATATATATATACTTTTATACTGTTATATATACTTTTATATTGGTATATATACTTTTATACCGTTATATATACTTTTATACTGTTATATATACTTTTATATTGTTATATATACTTTTTGACACTTAATGTGATTTTATATGAAGTTTTTAATGCATATCACTTTGAAACTTGTAACCGCCGCTACTTAGTTAAAGTCCATAATCATAAAATTACAAAAAATGAAGAGAATTGTGTGTTTCACAGGTATTTGTAAAACGTACAATTATTTTTGTTTTTCGTCTCAATTTTGCATATATATCACTTATTTTTAAAGTATGATCACGTGAATGGTCAACTAGTTGAGGTCATGATGAGCATAATCTAGTCCTTTTAAATAATGTTCCATTATTTCACTGTGCCCCCCCCCCTAGTGGCACAGTGGTGTGTCTGCGGACTTACAACACTAGAAACCGGGCTTCGATACCCGTGGTGGGCAGAGCACAGATAGCCCATTGTGTAGCTTTGTGCTTAATTCCAAACAAACTATTTCATTGTGTTCGATAAAAGAAAAGAAAGGCTAAATCTAGTCCTTTTAAATAATGGTCCTTTCTTTCATTGTTTGAGTGATAAATGTTTTTTAAGACTTATGATAGCGATTACTTTCCATGCTAAATGATATCATTTCTATCCGATTTATTTACGCCATTCATCCTCAACGACTGTATCAAAATAGTGGGAAAAGTCTTTTTTAAGGAAGTCTAATCTCATCTTTACTTCTTCTCCCAGTCACTCTAAGTTCCAGATATTTTCTATCAATCTATACTGATGTTCTACAACCTAATATTTTTCTCCGGCAACACAGTAGTAAAAGAAAAGAAAAACGTCTACATGCTCCATGGTAAGATGCGCAGTGTAATTATTTAGTTACACTGTGTCATAGAACCAATCAAACTCTCTGCCAGCGATTTTCGGAGAAAACTCCAACAACTAAGAATTCAATCATAAGTTCATAATCATGAAAAAAAAAACAACAGTCGAAGGCAGTTTTGTTCTTCATTAACTAAATATATCTCCATTCCCCCGATATCAAATAATGTTTGAAGATTTGACAGCATACGTCCGCCTTTAATGATTAGATATGTAAACGTAAATACCATATTTTAGCGTACTTTGTTTGTTTGTTGTTAAGCGCAAATCTGTACGATGGGCTATCTTGGCTGTACTTAAAGCACGGATCGAACCCATATTTTAGCGTTATAAACTCGTAAGCTTACCGTTGATCCACAGGGGGGGGGGTATTACAGATCCAAGTAAGTCTTTTTGTTACTTTTGGTTTCTCACAGTTTAACCATGGGGGTATTACAGATCCAAGTAAGTATTTTTGTTACTTTTGGTTTCTTCACAGATTAACCATGGGGGTGTTACAGATCCAAGTAAGTCTTTTTGTTACTTTTGGTTTCTCATAGTTTAACCATGGGGTCTATTACAGATCCAAGTAAGTCTTTTTGTTACTTTGGTTTCTCATAGTTTAACCATGGGGCTATTACAGATCCAAGTAAGTATTTTTGTTACTTTTGGTTTCTCATAAATTAACCATTTTTCTGATGCTTGTGCTGCTTCTCCTCTTTCTGTGAATCAATTTATAATTTTATTTCAAAGTGAGGATCACAACGTATGCATGACTAGTGAAATTATTTTCCTGGACATTATGGTATTTCGTATTCTACGTTAGTTCATTTGATGCTCAAACCATGGATTATTTTCTCTTGGATATTTACAACTGGGTTTAGGGATTTCTCCTGGTCTATGAACATGGTATTATTATTATTGATATTTCTAAGCCTGACACACCTGCTTTTTCTTTTTCCCTCATCATACTACCTAATTTCACAATCTTCCTTTATTTACAGAGTTATGGAATCATTATTATATCTTTTTTTTTTCGTCCCTTTGTGTATAATTGACATTTGTTTTCTCAGCAAGTTTGGTTTTGTACTATTTTCCAGATCAGATTCAGTAATAACCGCAAATAACTTGGGGTTCGACCAGAAATGTTATGCAGGAAAACATCTGACCAAGTTTAAGAAAGAGACCAAACACAATGAAAAGAGTTAGTGTTAATCTTTTTCAAACAGTGATGTTCTTACCCAGAAGGCAGACGGGGTTAAGGGTTAAGGTCATCTAAAGAAGTGCAAATAGTACAGAGTTCTGAAGAGTTTCTAGATAAAACTAGAAAGGTAAAACAGCTATATAAAAGAAAAAATAACGTCATCTCTTCTAGAACGCATGCGCTACCCACGTCACTGGTGATCATTCCAATAGAAAAACCACAGATGATATATCCTAAACGTATCACTTGACACGCCAACGAAAAAAAAACACTGTGCATCTTTACACGGCATATTCTACTATACAGTAATCCTTACCACAAAATAGTTCATATGGCATGAAAGGGGAATGACCCTGAGCAATAGGCAGCTAGAGCGAAAGGAATTTGGACATATCTCTGAACTAACATTCTATTGTTAAAACTATGTACACTGCCAGAAACATGTAGGTGCGAAATTTTTCGAAACTTATTGATTAATATGAAATTCTAACCCTAATAAACTAAAGAAGACATCAAGCACTGAATATGCTTTGTATAATACAACCTATTATGATTACTAAAAGTGGGGCTTTGTTCTCCACTCCCCGCGTCATATGGATGTTACGTGTTGAATGTTTTAAATAATTTTTCATAATGTATTTTCCTTTGATACTACAGGTTGTTTGAGGCTTCTCCCCTTCTTGGCTGTCCTTTAATAATTCTGTTTATTTCAGTTTCTCTGTGTAATGTGACTTTCTTACCTGATTACCTTGCTTGTATCTGTGAGTTTAACGGGTTTTTTGTATGTTTGTATTTATAGAGATGGTTCGTATGGTCCTTCTATTGAAAAGTGTTTGTGCATTTTATGTCTAGCCTCTGAAACTACTAAAGTCTTATCGATTTCCAGTTTTTCATTGCATCTTTGTTGTCGAGTTTGCATGTATTCTCATTGTACGATAATGTAGTGACATCTTTTTTGTTTTCTAAAATTACAATTTTTGCTGATTTGCTAGCAGTCTCTCCATTTTAAATGGCAAGCGGCCAATCCTGAATTGCTGTGAGATTACTGCTACTTCTGAAATGTACAAAACAACAACAACAAAAAACGGAAATCTTAGCTTTAGGACTAATGACAGCCCTTCATTATGATCATAAAAAGAATGGAGTAATGGATCAAATATTACATAACTTACAGGCCGAAAACACTATAAAAAAGAAACACGACATATGAAAAATGTTTAACAATTACCGGTGAGGAGCAAGGATTACAAAAAAAAGAGATTTATTATGATAATATGAAACAAAAAGTCAGACATAATAAAATAATAATTAATTGAAAGTCTCGCACTAGTTATCTAAAACATTAGAAAAGACATGAATGGCTACATCAATTTATCTGTTCTGCTTACTTGGTAACGTGTTCCGAGTCTTTTCGTTTAGAAAGCTTCTAACACGGTCCTGTCATTACGTGTTCTCTTAACGACTTAAAGTCCAAAGACAAGTAGATAATTCAAGCTGTTTCCATCACTACCAAAATGTTCAAACCAAGCTGTTTCCATCACTACCAAATGTTCAAACCAAGCTGTTTCCATCACTACCAAATGTTCAACCAAGCTGTTTCATCACTACCAAATGTTCAAACCAAGCTGTTTCCATCACTACCAAAATGTTCAAACCAAGCTGTTTCCATCACTACCAAATGTTCAAACCAAGCTGTTTCCATCACTACCAAAATGTTCAAACCAAGCTGTTTCCATCACTACACCAAAATGTTCAAACCAAGCTGTTTCATCACTACCAAAATGTTCAAACCAAGCTGTTTTCATCACTACCAAATGTTCAAACCAAGCTGTTTTCATCACTACCAAAATGTTCAAACCAAGCTGTTTTCATACTACCAAAATGTTCAAAAGCATGTTGTATTCTAGCCTTTTGTCTGAACGTTGTTTTGTATTAACGTGAATACTAAGTGTTTGCTCTGTCTCGCAAACATAATGTTTATTCCATTTGTAGTATTTAAAACACCAATCACATTTTGTTTCACTCGTGAAAGTTTTGATTAAGGTTAGTTGCTTTGACTTGCATGTTCCACAACCTGGTTGATGATAGGACAGAAAACTTTGATTGGGTGTACAAATTAATTGTGTTTGAATTCTTAGTGAAGTGATAAGTTATCTTACAAAACTACAAAAACACCTCTGCTTTCCATTTCCCTATCAGTTCCTATTGTTTTGATCTTTTCAACAGATAGCTGAGGTCTTCCTAGACCCAGTTATAGCCTGACTTAAAGTTGATCATCATACTTTAGTTTCTCTTCAATATAATTAGATAGACTTCTGTGATATTCTCAGATAACCTGATTTCCCCGCAACTATAAAATAGGTCCGTTAATAACAGACTGGTCGAACATTTCCTTAGTTATCCGAATCTGTAAATTGAAATGAGTTTTAAGTTGCGAGAGAAATAAAAAGATTGAAAACGTGTTAAGGACAGTTCAAACAATCTTTTTTTACAGACATAAAAACAACAGTGTACGTTCCTGCATAGACGAATAGATGAGTGATTCTACTGGCTAGTGATTAGATCTTCAGCTTTTATTCTCTCGAGTCGAATATCTACAGAATCAATCATCATGAAAGACAAATAGAAATGTCTAGAACGTTGGGGTGCAACTTCGTACCAAACCTCAGTTTTCTGTAGCTCTTTCTCAGCACTTGCTGGCCGTGACATACCAATACCAGTCACTCGGCAAACTAAAGAATGTTACTGAATTTTCGCAGGCAGAGAGGGTTACAAGGATACATATCCATCTAGAAGCGAGAAAGTTAAGAGTTTTCCGCATCAAGTATTTTTAGGCTAAACTGCATAGCAACAAGTACACGAAAAAAATCGAAAATTTCTATATCACTAAAGATGGTGGGAAAAATACATGATATGTTAAACACATGATATACCCGTATATCACACCTCCAACTGTGTTACGAAATCAACGATATGATGTCGTCATGATTCGACAGTGATTTGCGACTTGTTAATTTCACTTTACTGGCTTACTCCTATTTTGGTTTTCGTTTGTTTATTTTTGCTTGACTTTCTCTTTCTTAGTTCAATGATGACCTGCTTATACTCAGCCATGTCAATCTTTTAATATTTCTCTTGCTGATTTTAATGATTACCTGCTTATACTCAGGCATGTCAATCTTTAATATTTCTCTTGCTGATTTTAATGATGACCTGCTTATACTCAGGCATGTCAATCCTTTAATATTTCTCTTGCTGATTTTAATGATGACCTGCTTATATTCAGGCATGTCAGTCCTTTAATATTTCTCTTGCTTAGTTTAATTCGCCATTTACATTATTTGTTACACCTAGTGTCATTAATACAGTATTTCATATACATCTGTAAAAGTTTTCTCTCTGCTTGAACGCTTTTGGGACAAGTTATCAGTTATTTGTGAGATTGTAGTATATATTAATGAAAACTGTTTCTCGATGTTCAAAACCTAGCTGCATTTGCAAAACGCCCTTCATCCTTAAAGAAGAAGAAAGTAATTAATTGTCCACTCACCTGCCAGCATTAATTAATTGTATACCTGCCGGCGCCAATTTTCAACTTTTGTGCATTGCCACTGAATATGCTAGGGTCCTTATATGTTAAAGAAACAGTTTCTGCATTAATTAAACGTCTGAAACGGATAATTAACATTAACCAGTCAGCAAACGAACTTCTTTTGAAACTTTAGTTGTTTTCAGTTCTGTCGTTAAGAGTAGGAAAAACAGGCAACTGTTCGGGGCGTCAAATATTCTGAGGCCCTAGTATGAGTAGGGGCACCAGTTAATCTATCACCAGTCCTGGCAGCTTTTATAAACTCTCCATATAAGTAGCCTGTTGCACAGTTATTTTGAGCATTTATGAAAGCATTGATTAAACATAAGTAATTTGTTAAACAGTTTATAACTTAAAATATAAAACATTCTCCGCTGGCCGAACACATTGCAGAAACAAGTCACTCAATACAATGGCATAAAACAATAATTTCAAGTGAACCCAATACAGTAAATGAGTTTAATATCAGAGAATCTATTGAAATTTTGGGCTGTAAATGTAAATTTAATAATCATTTGTTAAATAGTGATGAATGATTGGCTGGTGATAGTGCTGAATTTTGGAGGGGAATATTGACTTCATGTGTGCAGTATTCATATCACCCCGGTGAATTACAGTAAGTCCAACCATTCTTATATAAAAACCTGCTGTTCGTGTAGGTTTTTACTCCTGATGATGGTAACGGAAGCTACCGAAACGTGTAAAGTCATTTTTAGTTTTTTTAATTTTTATTGTGTAACGTAAACGTTATTTTTAAATACAGTTTATAACTTATAACAAATCCCTTAACATAAGCAATTAAATAGATCTTGAACTATTGACTTCAGCTTCTTCCATTAATTTCGATACGTTTACAATTCCCCAACTTGAATTGTGGTTTTGGTCCAAAATAATTAACATTATCAACAGATATGTATTTTAAAATGAAAGCTGGAAACAAAATAAACTGAAAATATAGATTGAGAGATTAAGATAGAAAATATAAGTTCATAATAAGTTGGACTTTAAAATGTTTATCTTCACACCAATTTAGCTTATGTTTTTTCTTCCTCATTTCAGTTATTTCTTGACACCGTGATTGAAACAATTCTCCGGGGGTTCATGTTTCCTCCTTGATTAAAACAATTCTCCGGGGGTTCACGTTCCCGAACCCTCTAGTTTCCACTTGGCATACTTCTGAGAAGCTTGATAAACACACAAATTTTGATTCCAGCATTTATGGAGTGACACAGAATTCTTCAACTTAGAACCTTGATATTCACGTAAACAGATTGTTAAACAGTCTATTAACTTTGAATGAAAACAGTTAGCTTACAACAATCTTATTAACCTATAGATAAATAAATAACCTTTATTTAGTTTGATTTGTAGGGATTACGTGGTCTTAAATTCTGGCAGAATAGATGTGCTTAATGCATGTAGTTTTTTACAAGTTTAATCTGTAATATGTATCAAAAGTAAGTAAAAAAAATCTTCAAAATATGCTGTGTTTACTGAATCACTTTGCAGCCGAGCATATATTTTTTTCTTATTTGGAGAAACGAAATATTACCAAAATTACCAATTAGGTTGAAAATATTTAAAATTTAAAATCAGATACAGTCTCAAAACTCTCTCTTTCACACTCACACATATACGGAGGTTGAACACGTTACCACGAAAAAATTTGGAGCCTCACCTTGTCGTTACAACCACGTCCAATTATGGTCTGACAGACGATCTTGACAATAGCCCTGCTACATAGTTTACATTGCTTCATCATAAGGCTGTAATGTATAAAGCATACCTTTCCTTTCTGCATGCTTTCTATACTCCGTCTATGCTCATTTCAACCGTCCGATCGCACAGAACTCCATAGGCTCTGTGTCCAGCAACCTAACCGATATGTCTTCGTATAGAATAGCATGAATACCCATTTATTCTCCAGCTGTTTGAGGTATGCGACAGTTGAATAGATATGTCAATGTAATAACTTGTCTATACGTGATTTGTGTCACTTTTGTGTTTGTGGACTTTCACCTGTTACAAGGTATTGCACTTTGTTTAACACGGCTGGGGTACGACTAGTTGCAAGTCTCTTTCTGAATGGTCCTGGAGCCTCACGTGAATGCAAATACCTTTGTTTTCCAATGCCATTAATTGCATGGAATATCTCCGTCTTGGAACTTCTAAATCATTGATCTGAATACGTATCTATGATCGGAGCATACGAATATTTTGCATCAGAGAGAGCTGTTACATACCCTTCCCAAAACTGATCAATTTTCAGTGTCATTACACTACTTATGTAACGTCAATGTTAAAATGTAGTTCTGATACATGTCGTTTCGTCCTCACATGACTTTGGTTGTCACGTGACTTACTGATCTGCATATTCAAGATCGTTTTAATATAACGTACCAAACCCTCTGTGTGTATAAAACAGTGCACAGAAGATTTATTGTTAATATTTTCTAACTATTATGGTTTAGCACATGGAAAATGCCAAATTTAATAAAACACACTATTATGGTTTTGCATATCGAAAACGCCAAATTTAATAACACTCTCTAACTATTATGGTTTTGCATATGGAAAACGCCAAATTTAATAAAACACTCAAACTATTATGGTTCTGCATATAGAAAACGTCAACTTTAATAAAACACTTTGGTTTAGAACTTAAAAGTTGGAATTTCACTTGTGTATGTGGTCCACCAAATATATAAATTTCTATTCTCAAAGAAATAAACATATAAAAATATCTTTTTTTTCAGTAAAAATATTTAGGTTTGTAACCGTATCACCTAAGGTATACAAGTTAATTAAAATGTAACTCACGCCTCATCATAGTACTTGAGACTATATTTGCAGAATTTTTATATGCATTCAAACACGTGTTGCTGCAACTCAATCTGGTGTGCTTTGACACCTTTGATGTACTTAATTATATATATTTAGAAAAGTTAAAAATAAAGAAAGAGAATACATCAAAAGGAAGGATAGTGCGAATCCTACGTAGCATATCCAAACCTTACATGAAATATAATTAGATGTAAATTCATGAAAGAGAAAAAAAAACACAATCGCAGCCAGAATACAACCATTCGTGGATCGTTATGTAATGTGCCCTGGGTTTTAGAGGTACTGG
>NW_013668652.1:125029-128754 GCF_000517525.1 Limulus polyphemus | reverse complement strand
GCATTGGTAGTATATCGTCTATCCAGTTTAACCTGAACTTCGCCAGCCTCACATGATTAAGAAAACAAAAATTGATTAGTGTTAATAATCCAGGAATACGTGATTACATGAGTAACATTTATCCTGCAGTTCTACAGATAGTTAATAATTCTATATTAAATAATGAAGTAATATTAATATTACAATAATTATTAATTATCTTAATGTATATGACAAACGAAATGATTTTTACATTTCAAATTTTTGGACTTCCTTCTCCAAACAATAATGTCCTAACAAATGCCATACAGAACATTATACATTCACAGCTTCTGGTAGTAATGTACAATTCTTAATATCTAGTATTAATATATTAGCACATTAATCGATTTTCAATGAGTTTGATCAAAAAACTTTAATTAAATATTCAAAATTATTTTATAAAAAATATAGAAAATATTTATACAAATTTGAAAATAGTGGTTTAAACAAAATTATAATATGTATGATTAAAAATTATTTCTAAAATTTACTGTAGGGGAAATAATTGGAATTACTTATTGGACATTTCATATCTTGTATAGGTAGATCAATATAGTGGTAGTTATATCACCTTCTCTATATAAGACCCGCTAGTGTGTGTGGATCTCCTTTGAATCATTGAAGATCCAGATAGTAGCATGAAAACGTGGGGGATGGGAGCTATACCAATAATACTGGTTGGGCTTAGTATAGTAATACCTTAACATTTTGGTATTTATGTCCAAACATCATACTGGGAGCTGGAATGCTAACTTCAAACACAGTCTCCCATATTGAGTTTATGTATTTTATCATTTCTTGCTGCTCTTTTTTTTATTTTTTGTTATTTCTAATTTTTTCATTTAAGTTTTTTTTCTTGTGAGCAACCATCTTCCCACATCTGGCTGCAAACAGCGAAAGATGGTAAAGATGAGGGACGTTGTGGGCTTGAGCACTCACGTGTCCTCTTTTGGGTCTTACTTCCGCCAGTATCTCTAAAAACTAGGGAACATTACATAATGACCCATCTTATGATTTGTGCCCCAGTGTTGGATATGTGTATATATAGATGTTGAACACATTTAAAGGAAAGAATTTTAGATGAAGAAATATAAAGCATTCCGATAAAGTGTATGCTGGTTTAAAAACACTAAAATTTTATTCTCTGTCTCTCCACTTTTCCTGCTAAAATGTTGTATTTAACATAAAGCATACAGTTTCCCTTTTTGGTGAAGCCCTCCCATTGGCACAGCGGTAAGTCTGTGGATTTTTAACGTCAAAAACAGGGTTTCGAAACCTATGGTGGGCACAGAACAAATAACCAATTGTGGAGCTTTGTGCTTAATTATAAACAAACAAAGCAACTGAGAAAGCTATTATGGTATATGTAGATGAACAATGGTGGTGGATTAGTCAGTTTATGGTTAAAAAACAAATTGAATATATGAAATGGTTATCAGGATTGTGTAATACATGAAAAAACTGGAAGACAACAGACCTGGAAAGAGACGTGGAGAAGACACAAAGGCATGGTGGACAAAGCAACGTTGACTAGAAACAAAAAGAATGGGAAAAGAAAACGAACAATGAAGAAGATAAAATACTAACATAGACACTACAGTGTAATATTCACAGAGAGTAATAGAATACAGGAAATAAATAAACATTTAATAGAAAATAAAGAATAGAAAAATACTAACACAGACACTACATTACAGGGAGTAATAGAATACATGAAATAAATAAACATATGATAAAAAATTCTAACATAGACAATACAGTGTAATATTCACAGGGAGTAATATAATATAATAAATAAATGAACATTTGATAGAAAATAAAGTATAAAAGATACTAACACAGACACTACAGTGTAATATTCACAGAGAGTAATAGAATACAGGAAATATATGAACATTTAATAGAAATAAAATTTAAAAAAATACTCAGAGTATAACAAAGTTTATAAATAAATCCGAAAAGTGAGATAGAAACAACATATTTGTAATGGTTATCTTTGAAAGAGCCCCCAGTGGCACAGCGGTATGTCTGCGGACTTACAACGCTAGAATCTGGGTTTCGATATCCGTGGTGGTCAGGGCACAGATAGTTCATTGCGTAGCTTTGTGCTTAATTACAAACAAACAAATCGTTGAAAGATTTAGATGTGGAAATGAAATAAAAGGAAATAAATATCAAATAAAAGAAGAAGATGCATTAGTTCTTTTGTCAAGAAAATGAACAAGCTATGCAATATTGAATAGTAGGATGTATATGGTGGTTGAGGGTCAAATGTAAACCAGGAATAATGGATGTTGAGGAAGATTGTGAGTATTTACAAGGCTCCAAAAATTTACAGAATACATTGAAGGATAAGAAAAAAGTGAATTAATTGTAAATATATTAACTATTAGATTTGTGATGATTGAAACTAAAGCGGCTGTATTGTTAACATATAACAGTTATATATATTTGGTACTGAAATAGATTGAAGCAACAATTGTAAAAGATCAATTATATTGTATTTATTTACTAGTCTGGAGTTGGAATCCTCTTACAGAAGGTTCACCGTCATGATGTGCCATGTCTTCCTTTCCTGTGCCGCTCTGATGCATCCTGCATAGTTCAGTTGTACCCATTCACATACGTTATTCATCCAAATTTCTTCTTGGTCTCCCCCTTTGTCTCTTTCCATTGGTCTTACCCTCCAATAATGTTCTCTGTATTGCCTGCTCTCTGACCACATTACCATAATATCCACACTTTCGTTGTTTTAATGTATTAAGTAACGTTCTTCTAATTTTGATCCTTCTAAGTACCTCTTCATTGGTGACTCTGTCTTTGTAAGATATTCTCAGCATTTTTCTGAACATACACATTTCAAATGCATTGATCTTCTCCTCCGTGTATTTATTTGCATGTACTCGAGATTATACATTTCTTAGACCCGAGAGGGTAAGAGAACTAAACTTATTATTAGAAACTAGCACTGGCTTACGACTAAAAATTTACGAAACCTAATTTTGTTGTTTATTTGTATTCATGAAAAACAGCCGATGAACTCGCGTATCTTGGCATACTATTTTTTTTTCACACAAGGAAGTTGATGACATTAGTTGCAAGTGTTTCTTTCAGCAAGACTGATCTCTATTCCATTTTTCACTAAGAGATTGTGATCAACTCATTAGAGTAGCCATGAGGGACCGTTAACTTGAGTACCGCACTATATAGACTTAGTGCACTTTCGTTGTGGGGTTTGTTTCTTTGAGAGCAGAGCCACATTACACTATCTGCTGGGTCCATGGCGGTAAATCGAACCACGAATTTTAGTTTTGTAAATCCATAAACGTACTGTAGTCCCAGGGATTGCCTGTGGAGACAGGTTAAGTTTATATTTTCCAGTCCTCATCAAAATACCGCTGTCCCACCGGGGAATTGACTTTTGGGACACGTTTGGTTCCTAGTCCTCGTCCAGCTACACAAACGTTGGTATTATAGAACGACTGTTGGGTTCGACGGCAATCGTGTTGGGTTCAATCTCTAAAGATACTACACATACTATAAATAGTGCTTCTTGTTAGTGTTGGGTTCAATCTCTAAAGATACTACACATATTATAAATAGTGTTTCTTGTTAGTGTTCGGTTCAATCTCTAAAGATACTACACATATTATAAATAGTGTTTCTTGTTAGTGTTGGGTTCAATCTCTAAAGATACTACACAG
>NW_013668652.1:118415-124273 GCF_000517525.1 Limulus polyphemus | reverse complement strand
ACTATTTATAATCTGTGTAGTATCTTTAGAGATTGAACCCAACACTAACAAGAAACACTATTTATAATATGTGTAGTATCTTTAGAGATTGAACCCAACACTAACAAGAAACACTATTTATAATACAGTGAGGAAACATAACAAACGCCTGTTGGTTTCTTGTACATTAAATACAGAAGCAAAAAATATACTACAGACAAAACATATATGCTGCCCAGATACTTACAAAAAATTCTTACATCATTTGTTCTAAATATCACTTCAACGAAAACAATAGAGTCAACAAGTATTTCCATTTTAGTGTAGTTATATATACATATATATATATTTCTACGGCAAGCTGTTGGTGATCTGTAAATAATAACCTAGTTCATTTTCTTTAGTTAGTTTCATTAAATTGTATTAGTTATACAGAAACTGAGTACGTTATATTAAAACGATTTTAGGGCCTCATCACGTCGTTACAGTCAATTTTATCATGTCCAGTCATGCGCTTTCTAACGAACGTGCGCCTGGATAATAGCCCTGCATCTCAAGACTGTTGCTTTTCATAAGCCATCTAGTGTACGAGTAGAACTGTTTCCCATTCAACAGCACTGCGTCCGGCGACTTACCAATATGTTTTAGAACGGAATAGCTTTAATATTCATGTCACTCTCTAGCGACAATTGAATGGATACATAATGGTAACAACTTATGTAAAAGTGATTATGTCGTTTTTCCAGACAAAGATATTTCTTGATTATATTGCGCACTGTGCTCTTGGGCAAGTGAACAGCTTTCGTCACTGACCTTTTACGTTTGTCTTACCAGGGCTAGTTGTAGATCACTTTCTGGGTCGACCTGAAAGCCCAAGTTGATCCATATTCCTTTGTTTTCAAATAGCAGTGGCTTATTCGTAGTTGTTAAATAAATATTAAATTTTGTAACCTTTATTTTGAAATAGAGTTTTGAAGTTTTTCCCATCTATTCACCTAAATTTAGCACTCGAGTTTTCTTTAACACTCAAAGCCATCTCTTGTATGACAGTCTTTATCATCCACCTAGCTGGGATAATGATAGCTGATATTACTTAGTTCTCGACCGGTTTTATTCTGGGATTTGTTACCCCATACGAGTTTATACATTTTGATATTACTTTCTTTCCTAAACAAAAATAATGTTCTTCAAGAGATTACATGTATTTGGTTAAGAAATAACCTTTGATGAATTTATCGTTTCTTTTAATAATTCTGGATGTCTAAAGATCTTCATCCATTTGAGTGAGTGTGAAGAATAGATTAGAAATTGTTAAGAGAAAATCTTCATTATGTGGCTTGCGACTCAGTGTAGTTTCAATATGAAAGGGTTAAGTAGAGTATCAGTGACGTAGTGAGGGAGAGAAAGGGTTGAGAAGTGTGGAATCTCTATGAAAATGAATCACTACCATCACCTAAAACATTGTTTAAACACTTACTTTATTATTCATGAAAACATTGATGCGGGGCTCATCATAAGAGTTTTATTTAGATAAACATATCCAGATTTTGTGTTTCCATTATTTATAATATACAAATTGAGGTACCCGTCCTCAGAATGTATTTATAACATAACATATTATAGTATTCGTTATTATATCACCAAACGTTTTGTATAAGCTTTAATAACTCAATATTTATATACTTAAAACATGGTATACACTGTACGATGATTAGGGTGACTTTGTAGGAAGAGGTGGAGGCCAAAGTAATGGCGGTAGGGATGCTTTCTGTTACCCATTTTCAATACCCACCTCTTAATGTCCTACCACAGTGTTTCACGTGATTAATTAATTGATGGTCATTGACCGCAGAAGTGTCGTACGGGCCAAACTTGAAAGGTCATGGGTCAAAGTAGGAAGTGGGTATAACTCAAGAGACTACTCTTCATATCAGCCTTATGGTGGCTGTTGGAGTAGAAACTTCAGCTGAGTTTATGCATTATTGTCATAGTGGCGGCCATTTTTTTCATCACACTCTTTGCGGCCTCTTTTATATATATAAGACGTTTGTGTGCCCTCCTCCCACACTTTGTGTATGTTGTGTAATACAAAATTTAGTATTTCTTGTGATAGGACGTGGCGCTATCTGTGAATGTAGTTAAGGTAAACTTAAGTCAAAGATAATAAGTGCTCAATCACTCCAAAAAGTTTGATTGAAATTGGCCCACCAACTTAGGAGTAGTGTAATAGCGGACAAACAGACAGACACAGAGATTTTTGTGCTATATATATATATATATTGATATATATCTGAAATGTGAAGCGAAATTGATCCAAATTAATAAAAAAAAATAATGCAAAAATACAATCCTAGAAAAAAAAACTGAAACTAATATATATATATATACATAAAACATACAATTTGAAAATCTAGAAGATATTAGTTTCTGTTCATCAAGAACTAACAGAAAAGTAATAAGTCCTATAACCCTAAGAAAAATTCAGTTTATAACCGTAAGAGCTCTGCCTACCATATTAAAAACACAAAATGAAGAATGAGCAACAATGCTGATGATGTTTGGATATTTCCAGACGACATGCAGTTGAGCGAATCTGACGTATATTTTAAACAGTTTTTGTAAACAAAGTTAGTAGCATTCTTTTTGAAGCTCACAAAAAAATCAGCGGCGGCGTCGTCACAGAACTCTTTCATAACTGATTTTAAACATGATGAGTAGTGAGCTTGAATACTGAAATGGAAAACAAAAGTTTTGAAAACATCACCTCAGATATTGGTACTTTGATAGTGTTTTTCATTCACATAAATATGTTATGACCTGTAAACTATTTATACTGACATATTACAACCTGTAAGCAGGAAATAACACGTAAGCCATTTATATTGATAGGTTATAACCTGTAAGCCCTTTATATTAACATGTTATAACTCTTAAACCATTTATATTGGCAGATTATAACTGTAAGCCATTTATATTGACACATTATACTTCTGTAAACAATTTATGTTCATACATCATATTCTGCAATCCATGTATATTAACACAGTATCTTATATAAAGCATTTGTATTATCGCTTCGCCCTCTAATCTCTGTATCAAAACATTATTTTATGAGCACCTTTTATATTGACATACTTTGTATTGGAAATAACTTATTAATAACATTATACTTTCTGATTATTTGCATAACTACTTAGAGTTAACGATTTTACCACCAGATTGGTCTTTGGACGATTCAACTGGCTTGTTAACAAGTGATTTTGTCCTTTGACCTTAGAACGCTAGCGTGGTTAGTTTAGTACACAGGGTTAACTTGTATGAGGGTTCTAGGCGTTCTAGGGTTAATCGAATATCTAAACATACAATTTACTGCACTAGTTTTACAGTTCTTGTAGATACATGTTCGTTCTACCGCAGATATCGAAACATGATTTTTAGCGTTATAAGCCCCCAGACTTACCGCTGAGGCACTATGGAGCCGCTAGGCTGAGCTACAATATTTAAACAACCTATATAACTATTTTAGATGTTCATTATTTTATAACGACGTTGATTACAAGCTCCAAACTTAACATTCAAGCGGTTTTCATTAAAATGTATTTTACTGTTTTCATAAATATAACGCCATTAGTGGAAGTATTTAAATTGACATTAATTTTGAGCACTTCTGCAGCTATGCTAGATTTTTGTAATACAATTTATAAATAGAAACTATTTTCAGATTATTACTCTCAAGAAATATTAGTGTTTTCTCTACTGCAGTATCCCCTAGTGACGCAAATATGCCTGTAAATAAACTGAACTCGATATATTACGATGAATACAAACAAACTCACACTTCACTAAGAAAAAGAAAAAAAAAAGATGGACGAATATTCACGGTTAAAGAAAGAAATAAGTACAATTATTCTTTAAGGATGTTTTACAACAACAGACAATCAATTCAGTGTAAACGATTACATCATCATTTTTAATATAACAACATACATTTATAAAAGCCAATTTAACTCATTAGGAAGAGGTTTTTATTTCTGGACGTTTTCCTTTCATTCACAAGCTTCCTGTTACAACCACTCTAGAAGACGTTCAATGTAGTGTTAACTGACAAACAACAACAAATCCATTCAGTTGGATTTTACAGCGGAGAAATATAAGCTGTTACCATATTTATTGCGGAAATTTTATAATGAAAGTTAACAAAAACGTGAAATAAAAACCTCGCTCTAATTTGATCATCTAACTCGATATCAATACATATCGATAACACTTACCAACAATGCCAACGATAGTATGTTTCGTAATCCATATCGGTGTTTTTAATTGTTTTATTCGCTTTCGTATAAACGTCCAAACACATTTGTCTTCTCTCTTTCGGCAGATTTTTGTAGCATGAGGTCAATTCTAAGTATCCTGGAACGGATCACATATTTTTGAGTAATGGAATTAACATTACAAGGTGATTATAAATAAATTCTCATGTTTGACATTACAATATGTTAAAAACTACTTTACTAATTTACTAGAGGCACTTGGATAATGGCGGGATTTATTTGAGAAGGTTTAGACCTAAGTCGTTTCTTGCAAACCAGAATTTATTTATCTTCTTCCTATTTTCAAGAATACTAGACCAGTGCCTTGAATCAATCTACAGTGATTAAATACACTAGCCTTCCGTAAAGGTATACAAGGTCTATATACTCTAGCCTTCCGTAAAGATATACAAGGATTATCTACATTAGCCATCCGTAAAGGTATACAAGGACTATCTGCACTAACCTTCCGTAAATGTGTACAAGGACTATCTACACTAGCCTTCCCTAAAGGTATACAAGGACTATATGCACTAGCCTTCCGTAAAGGTATACAAGGCCTATATACTCTAGCCTTCCGTAAAAGTATACAAGGTCTATATACTCTAGCCTTCCGTAAAGGTATACAAGGTCTATATACTCTAGCCTTCCGTAAAGGTATACAAGGTCTATATACTCTAGCCTTCCGTAAAGATATACAAGGATTATCTACACTAGCCTTCCGTAAATGTATACAAGTACTATCTACACTAGCCTTCCATAAAGATATACAAGGATTATCTATATTAGCCATCCGTAAATGTGTACAAGGAGTATCTACACTAACCTTCCGTAAATGTGTACAAGAACTATCTACACTAACCTTCCGTAAATGTATACAAGAACTATCTACACTAACCTTCTGTAAAGGTATACAAGTACTATCTACACTAGCCTTCCGTAAAGGTATACAAGGACTATATGCACTAGCCTTCCGTAAAGGTATACAAGGACTACCTACACTAGCCTTCCGTAAAGATATACAAGGATTATCTATACTAGCCTTCCGTAAAGGTATACAAGGATTATCTACACTAGCCTTCCGTAAAGGTATACAAGTACTACCTACACTAGGCTTCCCTAAAAGTATACAAGGACTATATGACCTAGCCTTCCGTAAAGGTATACAAGGACTACCTACACTAGCCTTCCGTAAATGTATACAAGGACTATCTACTCTAGCCTTCCGTAAAGATATACAAGGATTATCTATACTAGCCTTCCGTAAAGGTATACAAGTACTATCCACATTAGCCTTTCGTAATTGTATACAAGCACTATCTACACTAACCTTCCGTAATTGTATACAAGCACTATCTACACTAGCCTTCCCTAAAGGTATACAAGGACTATATGCACTAGCCTTCCGTAAATGTATACAAGGACTATTTACACTAGCCTTCCGTAAAGGTATATAAGGACTATCTGCACTAACCTTCCGTAAATGTGTACAAGGAGTATCTACACTAACCTTCCGTAATTGTATACAAGGACTATCTACACTAACCTTCCGTAAATGTGTACAAGGAG
>NW_013668652.1:113651-117790 GCF_000517525.1 Limulus polyphemus | reverse complement strand
ATACAAGGACTATCTGCACTAGCCTTCCGTAAAGGTATACAAGGGTTATCTACACTAGCCTTCCACAAAGGTATACAAGGACTATCTGCACTAGCCTTCCGTAAAGGTATACAAGGGTTATCTACACTAGCCTTCCACAAAGGTATACAAGGACTATCTGCACTAGCCTTCCGTAAAGGTATACAAGGGTTATCTACACTAGCCTTCCACAAAGGTATACAAGGACTATCTGCACTAGCCTTACGTAAATGTATACAAGGACTATTTACACTAGCCTTACGAAATTTAAAGACTAAACAAAAGGCAGCTCGTCAATAGTATCCATTGCCAACTCTTGGACTTCTCTCAAGGCATTTAGATGCACGCGCTGGTCATTAATATGACGTCAAACCAATCTATTCTCTCAGAATATACTAGACGTCACTGGTGCCAAGCGTAGCAAGCCCTTTAGACAAGCAAGCTTTGAATTGGACAGGCTAATTACTAATTACAGGGAGAAAAATAACACAACGGCAAAATAAACCACTGAAACTTCAGCTGAATCTTAATAAAGCAATTATACGTTTCATCACGATTTTCCGTGGTGTAAGAAATATATAGAAATACATATTTCCATGCTTAAAGTTCAGATTATAAAATGTTCTTACTTTGACTTGCAAGAACAAAACTCGAGAAGTTATTTCATTAATCTTTCTCTGTTTGCTCTTGATGTCTCTTAGGTTTTAATTCATATTTCGAATACGAATACAGGAACAAACTTTCTCATCACTTTTGATGGATGTACTGAATACTTTCTGCATAATGTCTCCGTCATTTTGGTCACAAGCTGGAATTTATCCTGTAAAACATGGTATAATTGTGGAAAGTCATTTCCAAAGAATCCACAGTTCCTAGCCATTCAGGCGTCAGATAAGAAAGCCCATCTTTCGGCAATGTAACAGTCCAACTATACTGATCAGCAGGCACTTAGTTTCGGAGCGTCCCTTATGCTTTTAAAACCACCAACGTATCCTGCTACAACTTTTAAACTTTCAACTCGAACTTCAGTCTTTTAGTTGCCTTCCTATTCCATATCTCTTAAAATATTTTCCATAAGCCATCTGGAGGTAATCTTCTTCAATACAATCAGCATTAAACAAAACAGATACTTCTTTCATCCCAGCCTATTCAAACATTTCTGCTGACATAAGCTACTCTTCTACTTCATCATGACGAATAACTTAAATGGAGGATGTTCCTGGATGCTTTGATATAAGGAGAAGAGTTTATAGGCGGTTTTCAACGTGTGTTAGAAGAGGATGGGCGTGATATTGTCCAAATTTACTAATTTCTGAAAAAGTATACTTTCAAGACCGTTTTGGTTAATTCTATATATAATGACATGGTTTATTACCCTTTCTTTTCTCCGATATTCAAATATATTTTCAAACAATCAATTGATGCTAAGGTACCATCTTGAAAAGAAAGTTGCAATTTTTCCGAAAACATGTGTCATTTCCACCACATGATGTGCGTCATTTAGTATTTTATTTTCCATTGCCAACCAGCTCGAGAAAATCTATTTCGGTTTGTAATTCAGGAAAGAGATAGTGGGGAGTTATAGCGGTGCGATATGAAAATACCTGCACTGCCGTTCTAACGTTCTGTCTGCCACTACCATTAAATGTAAGATGCTTCCAAGAATGTCCTGCATTTTAAGTTTTCCATGGTCCTCTTTTAAAACCTCAAGGATAACTTTCTTTATAATGATTGCGTCACAAGGAAGAATCAATCCAGAATTCAAAATTTGCAGTTCCATGGTCAAGAGCTACTAATATAAAAAGGTAACTATATAACTAAAATACCACAAAATCAATAATTAGAAATGCTATCAATTAACTTATTTTAACTTATATCTTACTGCTTGAGTTAGAGAGGTTAGAACATAAAAATGCGGAATTACATACTTTGCCGAATTTCTGACTTTTCGTCACATAGTTCGTACATCATTTCCTCAGTACCTTGCGTCAAATTCTTGTAAATATTCCTTTGTGTCAGATCAAAACATCTTTCTATATACTTTCTAAAGCAGATGGTACTGTTTTTGAAGTTCCTGGACAAAAATAATGTCGGAAAAAAAACGACAACTCAGCATGGAAAATATCAATGTAGTTTTGTCAAGTTAGAAAAATAGGAGGAAGTGGTTTTGTAGAGAAAAATTGAAACATGAATATTTGATGTAATCACGATGTTAGGAAAACACGTAGGTTCAAAAAAATCAATTTAACACAAAAATAAAAAAACAAACTATACCCCGAGTACTTTCGAAAAGTGGACCTTTCTTCATCAGAGGCAAATGAAAAAGAAAACATTTTATTTATATCAATAAGTTTATAGACTAAGTTCATATCAATTGTTTGTTTTACTTTTGGTACAAAGCTTCAAAATGGGCTACCTGCATTGTGCCCGAATTTTTGAAATATGTATTTGAAAATGCAACAATTTTAGCTTCTTATATTTCTTATCCATAAAAATTATTTATATCATTTTCATATTTCAAAATTTCATAAGATTTAAGGGACAGCAGTAAGTTCACGGACTTAGAACACTACAATCCTAGAAGGGCATAGGAGATAGACCAATGTGGCTTTGCTCTAAAACAAACAAAATATGATTTAACTAATGGTAAGTTTGGTAATCTCTTGGTTTGGATTAGTTTGAATTTCGCGCAAAGCTATATATACATATATACTTAACTATATATACAAAGCTACACGAGGGCTATCTGCGCTAGCCGTCCCTAATTTAGCAGTGAAAAACTAGAGGAATGGTAGCTAGTCATCACCACCCACCGCCAACTCTTGGGCTACTCTTTTACCAACAAATAGTGGGATTGACTGTCATATTATAACGCCCCACGGCTGGAAGGGCGAGCATATTTGGTGGAACGGATATTCGAACCCGCGACCCTCAGATTACGAGTCAAGCGCCCTAACCACTTGGTGATAATTCCTTAATGACTTCAAACCGAATGTGACAAGCGGAGCAGATTTGTTCTTTAAAAATTACCTTAAATTAAGACAATATTCTATTTCACTTTAAAGCTGGCTTTCTGAAAAATTAGACTTTGGATGAACTGTTTAGCGGCGGTTGCTGTTCAGCACGAAACTACTTAATTTTGTCTGATCACTGCCTACACCAAGTGATATCTATTAATGTCTGGTAGTCAATAATCTTATTTGGTCACTGTCTACACCAAGTGATATCTGTTAATGCTTAGTAGTCAATAATCTTGTCTTATCACTGCCTACACCGAGTGATATCTGTTAATGTCTAGTAGTAAATAATCTTGTCTGATCACTGGCTACACCAAGTGATATCTGTTAATGTCTAGTAGTCAATAATCTTGTTTTGTCACTTTCAGAGAAGATTATTGACTATTAGACATTAACAGATATCACTTGGTGTAGGCAGTGATCAGACAAGATTATTGACTACCAGACATTAACAGATATCACTTGGTGTAGGCAGTAACTAAGCAACGTTATAGACTACTAGACATTAACAGATATCATTTGGTGTAGGCCTTGACCAAATAAGGATATTGACTACCAGACATTAACAGATATCACTTAGTGTAGGCAGTGACAAAACAAGATTATTGACTACTAGACATTAACATATATCACATGGTGTAGGTAGATAGCACTCTGTGTAGGCAGTGATTAATGTCTAGTAGTCAATAATCTTGTTTTGTCACTGCCCACACTAAGTGATCAGATTTAATGTCTAGTAGTCAATAATCTTGTCTGATCACTGCCTACACCGAGTGATATCTATTAATGTCTAGTAGTCAATAATCTTGTTTTGTCACTGCCTACACCAAGTGATATCTGTTAATGTCTGGTAGTCAATAATCTTGTCTGATCACTGCCTACACCAAGTGATATCTGTTAATGTCTGGTAGTCAATAATCTTGTCTGACCACTGCCTGCACCAAGTGATATCTGTTAATGTCCAGTAGCCAATAATCTTGTTTTGTCACTGCCCACACTAAGTGATATCTGTAAATTTCTAGTAGTCTATAATCTTGTTTGGTCATTGCCTGCACCGAGTGATATCTGTTAATGTCTAGTAGTCAATAATCTTGTTTTGTCACT
>NW_013668652.1:108486-112782 GCF_000517525.1 Limulus polyphemus | reverse complement strand
GCGTTATGACGTTTTGTAAAAAAATTGTACGTGGTGGAGAAAAATTGATATCATTTTCGGATTCAGCGTACAAGAATGACTGTAGAACATGGAAAAAGTTCAAGACAATAAAACCATCGCAGGTCTGTGTATTATATTCCACTCATTCGTACTTGTTGTTTGTATTGATAGCAGCAGGTTCAGCGGTTTCGTTACGGAGTTTTGTTTTATTTTCTGTTGTTGTTCTCTTTCCTTCTATTGTCGTTATTATCATTACGAAGAAACGAGCAATTTAACCAGCTTCAAATAGCATCCACGATAAGGACTGACTAACTCCTAACATGAAGCGCCACCTATCT
This sequence comes from Limulus polyphemus, assembly GCF_000517525.1. Classification (NCBI taxonomy): domain Eukaryota; kingdom Metazoa; phylum Arthropoda; class Merostomata; order Xiphosura; family Limulidae; genus Limulus; species Limulus polyphemus. Next base: position 112,444 of record NW_013668652.1, on the reverse strand, counting down.
GTCACCGAAATATTCTTGTGTTTGATGATCGGTAGTTTAAATGATTTATTCTCATCTACAACTTTACCGAGAAATATGTTAAACTCTGCAAAAACTCATTTGCCTGTAAACCTGACACCACTAAGTAACTTTCAACAGAACAATAGTTGAACTTTGGTATATTTTTCTCTTTCCAGTAAAATAGGACGCCCACACCTTCGCCCACTTGTTTAATGCATACGAGAATGCTGCTGTATCTGTTCTAAGAGTAAACAAACATTTAAGTTTTTTTAAGTTTTTTATACCAAAGATCCATCTTTCGTATCTTTTCATACATTTTTGAACTGCGTTGTTTTTATATGTGTGTGATATGCGGTTTCAACATTATTATTTTTTTACTACGAGGTACCTGATAGTCAGATACAGCTGTAGTTAGAATTGCAGCATTATGGCGTCTGAAGTGAGAGCAGAAAATATAACTAAACCTTACACTGTGGGTCCACTAATTGTGACTGTTGTTTGGTAGGAGTTCCAGCAAAAATGCTTAATACTGAAACCTTACTCACTGCAAAGGATATACCTTTTAGTTTTTACAATAATTGGATGAAACTACCAGAGTTATCTTAGTTGAAGTTGTACTCTCTAGTTTTGAGTACATTAAGATCGTTCACGTTTTTGTTGTTGTTATATAAGAACCAATATAAATGTAAAGATCAACATAAAAGGAAACCAATACCGCGTGCCAAGTGGTTTTGATTTTTTTTACGTATATATAAAATTAACATTTTTATCTACCTACACAGAAAATAAAACATATTCATAACGCAATATAGAAATAAAATTATTCCACACACTGCTCACTGAGCATTTTTAGACCAATTCGAAGTATGCAGGTGCTAAAACATGATGCATCAAGAGAAATATTTGAAATATCATTCTTCGGCGGAGAAAGTTTTATATGCTTAGTTTTAAACAATAATTATATCAGTGGAGAAAGTTTTATATGCTTAGTTTTAAACAATAATTATATCAGTGGAGAAAGTTTTATATGCTTAGTTTTAAACAATAATTATATCAGTGGAGAAAGTTTTTGTATGCCTAGTTTTAACAGTAATGCATGATAAACTAAGGAAGATCCTGAACATTCTTAGAAGGTAATGGGTCAAATTTCTATAAATATCAAATTTTCCTTATTGTTGACATGACACACCTTTTTTTTTTCCTGATACTATTGTATACATTTTACACTACAAACGTCTTAAAGAACATCCAAAGAAAACAATTACGTGCATTATACACAAACCAAAATATATGTTCTGATGAATAATAAACATTTGAAACTAATACCGAAATGTTCACAAACCAGATTATCATTGTTATTTGAAGGATCGATAACTAAGACAGTCTTTACTAACTTATTTTAACATAGCAATCACTCAGAACGTTAACAAAAAAAAATGAAATGAGATCCAGTATCGTTATCAAATATTGTTAAATGAGAAATTACTTATAAACTCATTAAGTAAATCTGTTACTAAACACTACTAAATTCGTAATATTTAGAGTATCAGTGCTATGAAATGGAGAGAAATGTGCAAACTAATATAACGTACTATTAATAGAACTTTATGCAGGTGTTGTCCTGTGAAAAACTAGAAAAAAACAACAGACGTACGCTCATAGTACATGTGACACCATACACTAAGTAAAAATGCTACTTAAATACCAGCTTTCGTGTGATAGACAGTTCGCTAAACCAGAAAGACGTTTTTAGCACGCAAATTCTAGTTCTAACTGATTTTCTGTCGTCTCATTTTATCTAAGTTATAAACAGAAAGCTTTACAAAAGTCGAAAACAAAAATGTTTTTTTCAAATTTCATTATGGAACCATTATTATTATAAAAAAATATTTAGAGACGATAGCTCAACTCGTTATTTAGGTAAAAGATAAGTTCCATGAAAAATCACTTCAAAGTTCGTATTAGTAAAAATATTATTTGTAAAACATGTCTGCTACACAACAATTTTATAAGTCTGTAACTGGAGACGGATGTGAAGCTTATTTTTTCTCATATGTGATGATTTTTTTCTCTCTCTCTTAAAGACAAGGTTTCGCCATTATCTCTCATCTTAACAGGAAAATAAAAACTGCTGTTTTTCCAAAAGAGCGAAATTGTTACACTTGCCGGGTGATCAGATACTGCCATCTCGTTACACTAACTGGGTGATCAGATACTTCCATCTCGTTACACTTACCGGGCGTTCAGATACTTCCATCTCGTTACACTTACTGGGTTATCAGATACTGCCATCTCCTTACATTTACCAAGTGATCAGATACTGCCATCTCGTTACACTTACTGGGTGATCAGATACTGCCATCGCCTTACACTTACCAGGTGATCAGATACTGCAATCTCTTACACCTACCGGGTGTTCAGATACTTCCATCTCGTTACACTTACTGGGTGATCAGACTCTGCCATCTCGTTACACTTACCGGGTATTCAGATACTTCCATCTCGTTACACTTACTGGGTGACCAGATTCTGCCATCTCGTTACATTTACCGGGTGTACAGATACTTCCATCTCGTTACACTTACTGGGTGATCAGACTCTGTCATCTCATTAATTAAACTCATTCCTAAGTATTCAAGTTTCGGGTGAAAACAATCACTGCCTTTAAAATTGCCTAAAACTAAAATATATTTTAATTGTATACGTTAACAGCAAATCTAGAGAACGTGGAACACTATAAAAAAGGCCGCATGTATATTTGTTAAATAATTATTTTTAATAAACAATACAACCTACTGGCATAAGATTTTCAACTTATCTTCCGTCACCACGAGCAACATTTCCGGGTCGTTGGTGAAGTGAGGCATTAGTTTTACACATCGTTGATATCCACTTCTGTCACACTGTTCGCAAGTAACTGCTTTCAAACCTTCAAAATAAAAATGAAATTTCCTGACAAAAACTCAATGAACCACACAAATATAAATTTAAGATATTTAAACTAAATACTGAATCATTCTTAGATAAAAATATATTTAGAATAAAATAAAAATACCATTTAGACAAAAAACATGTAACACGTTTTATAACATCATTGTAGTTTATAAAAGTTTAAAGTTTGTAGTGCATGCTGGATAATTGTATTCGCTGTTCAAAAGATAAATAAAACACGACCTATTACTCCAGAAAACATAATTGTTTTATATTAAACCGACGTTTCGCTTTATCGGAGCAAACAAGACACTTGTGTTTTTATTACTTGTTGTTTTAAGTAAAAGTAGAACTGAAGACCACGCATACAGGTTGTGATAGCAGACGTGTCACAAACATGATTTGACAGTATTATTTTATTACAAGCTTTTACAGTCAGAAAGGTTATTTTTTAGAACAATTACGGCGTTTCAATCACAGTAACTTGTCATTAAATCACTAAGTAAACTCGAAACGAAACTATACTTTGACGGTGATATATTAGTGCGCTTATTTTGAAAGTCCAGTTTGTTTGTAATTATGCACAAAGCTTCACAATGGGTTATCTGTGCTCTACCCACGACGGGTATTGAAACCCGGTTTCTAGCGTTGTAAGTCCGCAGACATACCGCTGTGCCACTGGGGAGCGTGAAGTCCAGATACTTATGTGTAACGTTTAAGTAGCTGAACTAAAAAAGGCGTTTTGTTTAAAATCTAACAGAATTATTTATTTATAAAGACAATGATTGATTGAACATTATTGTTTTACAGTTAGTGATTTTCCGTTTGTCAGCAGAAGCCCCCCGCAGTGGCACAGCGGTATGTCTGCGGACTTACAACGCTAGAAACCGGGTTTCGATACCCGTGGTGGGCAAAGCACAGATAGCCCTTGTGTAGCTTTGTGCTTAATTAAAAACAACAAACTTGTCAGCAGAAGGTAAAATTAGACAGAAAATATCCAGCACTTGGTTGATTTTTGGATCCAAGG
>NW_013668652.1:96893-107535 GCF_000517525.1 Limulus polyphemus | reverse complement strand
GGTTTTTTTTTAAAGAAATGTTATTGAAAGGTAGAAATTCATCTTAACAAAAATAGCAATGTGCAAACGTTTTCTGTAAAACTTCAGAAGATAATTAATGGCATTTCTCGAATGTTTTGTACCGTTTCCTAGTAAAACTTAATAAGACTTTGCTATTTTTATGAACTTAAAACAAGTGAATTATTTTGTACAAAGTTTGTTTAAAAAATTGAAAAAGGTTTAAGAGCATTTACATTTAACAACGATAATAACAATAGATTTAAGTGATCAAATTATCCAATACTAAGTAAAGTTTAAGATAAATGGTTTATGAAAAATATTGTGTTTCTTGCAACGAATATTCTTGTCTACAGATGGATTTGTTGTAGATAACTATGATACCTTAAGTCACATAGGGTCAGAAAAACGCAATTTATCATACTGAAAGCTGCGCACATGAAAAATGTGTCTTTACTACATTATATGGAAACAAGATACACAATACAGAGGGTTGAGGATGTTATACTAAAACGATTTTGAACATGAATCAGCAAGTTACGTGACAACCACAGACGATATAGAGACGTGGTGGAACTATATTTTGACATTGTTTGACTGTTTGGTATTTTGTAAGTAGTATGATGCTGCCGAAAAACGATTGCTTTTGGGGAGGGTATGTTACAGATCTTTCCGACGCAAAATATTCATACACTCAGATCATAAATATGTGTTCAAATTGGGGATTTATAATTTACAAGAAGTGGATATCATTTGTACTTAATGACATTGGAAAACAAAGAAATAAAGATCAACTGGGAACACCATGACCATCCGAAAAGAGACCTGCAACAAGTCGTACTCCAGCCATAGAAAGCAAATCGTGGCGTCTTGTAACAGGTGATGATTCACGAACACAAGGGTCAGTGGCATAAGCCGTCCACGTGCCCCAGGCGACATAATCAATAAGTACTTCCTTCTGGAAAAGTGGCACAAGTCACGTGTACACAAGTCTCTTTCACGACATATCAGTTCAACTGTCAAATACCTGAAGTAGCTGTAAAGTAAAACGAGTTTTTATGCTACTTCACACGAAAACATACCTTTCAGGTTTTATTGATTTCGGTGAAATTGGCAATAGGAAACTGGAAAAACTGGGGAAAAAAAAGCAGGAAAGTGTGTGTTTTAGACATGACAACCTCAGGACGGAGCCTTTTGCAATGGAAACTACCCTGCAGGGCTATTGACAAGATGTATGGACTATAATGACAAGGTGAAGCTCAAAAATCGATCTAATATAACGTACTCAACTTATGTAGCGAAAGAAAAATAGATGAAATCAATTAAAATTTTGAAGTAAAAACATCAAAACCAATTTATTTAGTGCAAGCACAAGGTAATGTCTTCAGCAAGACTGAACTGAAATCCAAGAAACTTGTGCTTGTGTATCTTTGTGTATTTATGTAAGTTTGTGTGCTGCCAGTCCCAACCAAAATTAAATTCTGGTCAAAACACTTGTATTTTAGTCACGTGCTTGTGTGTAATCCTTATATCCACCTACTAACTAAGTTTGAAAGACAGAGTATGATCATATCTGGTATACCAATAAAACCAGAGGGCACGAACCTGGGTTATATCTTAGTAATTCGGTATGGTCAGTGCGCTAGAAAAGATTATAAATGTATATATACAATTATCTATCTGTATCTTACTAGGACACTTATGTTTGTGTCTATGTGTTAATAGCCATCACTCAGACTTGGCTGGCTTGATTACTGTAATTTTTTGTACGGTTAATGAAAACTTTTCCACAGAGTACATTAGCTAGCTATTTCGTTTTAAAAATTTTTGCCCGAGATGGGCGATAGAAATCCCATGAAATAGGGCACATTTCTACTTTTTTGTAGACTTTTGGCTTTTAATTTAAAGACACAAGTACTTATTCAGTTGAATGAGTCAATTATTACCTTCAACAAAGCAGGATATGCAATAACTATCTAATAAGTCATTAGGGACTTAATAACAAAAGAAAGAAAAAAAAAGGGGGTTTTATCTAACACTGTCCCCTGTACAATTTTTGGTTCCTTAACGGATTCCCTCAACTAGTGTATACAAATTATTTATCCTATAACTAGATATACTAAATGTCATAAGGAAGAATAGGTGTAAACAACTGCGTGTCATCAAACAATAATTTTTACGCTATAATATATGATACCTAATATTCCAAAACCCCATACTGAATTTCTAAGTAATCTATCGTTTTTGTTATAATCGCAAACTCGGTGTGTATATTTACATGAACGTATCCTGGCCAGTACTCTTTCGTAACATGCACTCTGAAATTTTAATAAAATATACACACAAGGGTACGTGTAACCGTGCATGTAAACTCTGTAATAAAATGCACACGCACAATGTTAGATGTAATCGTGCGTGGAAGCTCTTACTGAAATATAACCCACATGTACAAGGTTATATGTAATTGTGTTTGGAAGCTCTGATTTTTATAACAAATACACACGCACAATGTTACATGTAATTTTTTCACATCAGCCAACAAGTGGGAAATGACGTCACATTCATAGAATAACCTAGCGTGCTTTGAATTTTATTTGGTAACCTCTGTTTTCACAGTTAATAGATGAATAACCATATAAACACACTGGAGATACTGGTAAACACTTTTTTTGCGACAACAGGTAGTGCTAAAAACAAGAGTAGCGTAATATACGTATGTTTTATATAAATTATGTAAAGTTTTACAACGGTGTGATAGGTGAAACATCGTCTTTTAAAGTGTATATTTTCTGTATTCGATACAACAGAAGAAAGTTCGGGACACAAGTATATATATAGAGAGAGAGAAATAAGATACTATCTGACTAACTGGTTAATTGTAACTCTTTTATAAGTTCACAAACTTGAGATACACTTGTACTTTAGCATCTTAAAGACATAATTATTTTCATTGTGTTTTATTATGCTTAGTTAATCTTAGCAAACTTAATAACAAATCATTTTTATCAGCAGCAATGCTTCAATAACTTTATAACGACGTTAAACAATGCCTAAATTATGATATTAAACACATACACAACATTCTCAGAATTAAAAACAAATATAATACGACCCGGTTACAAAACGAAGTCGTATATCAATGCCAGAGAACCATGAATAATAGTTTTCTAAGAAGGCCTCAATTTATCCTTGTGTAAACCATCCTTATGAATAATAATAGAAAACAATCGCCCTCTTAATGACGTATAACATGATACGCACAGTTGAGTGAAAACAAATACCAATAGAATGAAGTAGATTATACATTTGAAATGAATTAATCGGTAATAACGACTATCATTAATACACCAGGCTGTGCCGGAAGCTCGCTTAAAATCAGCCTCATTATGTTTTCCCATCTCCTACTCGTGTGTTATTGAAATCTAAGGAATAAGACGCATCAATGTTACTCGGTTACGACCTCTAAGATATTTTGGCCTAGAAAGGCAAAAAGAGAACAAACGTCTTATTCATGATCGAACGGTTGGTTACTGGTGGTTTTTAGACCACGAGTATCATGTTCTCCTCTCCGTTCGATAAAACACCCGAAGTCTGTTATAAACGTTTACGAACAAAAAATGTTGCACGTGATGTAAGTTATATCGTTAGTGGAGACTTTTGTATATCATCTTCCATATCAAAACTTATAGGCAGCCATGTTCGAAACAAGTAGTAATAAAATGTTACGAAGAAAAAATAATGATAAAATTACTGAGATCCACAGCACACGCTTCTCATACACAGGGGCGGCGTGCGGTAAAAAAAGGATACTTATTTTAGAATTTTCACTCAAAGATACATTAAAGGTTATCTATTCATAATCGACCTTAATTTTGAAATAATAAACTAGTAAATAGAACCCACCCCAACCCTTGGGTTCCCCTTGTCTAACCTAATGATGGGAATTTACTGTCACTCTTATAGCGCACCCACTGCCTCAAAAAGCCGAACGAGGTTTTTCGGCGGAAACGGGACGCGAATATGAATCATAGGATCCAGAGTCCACTCACGCTGACACTAGGCCACGCCCGAAACCAGCACAAATTAATTCACTTTCTTTCACGTAGCATTCTATCGATTTATACAAAAGCCTGTAACCTTTGCAGTCGTAGAAAATTTCATTTTATAACTTTAACAGATGAAAAAAAAATACGCGTTTCCTCCACATACACACATGCTTGTATATGTTCATTTATATATATATATATATTTGTGAGTGCGAGTTTTTCACTCAAGATTTCCGTTCCTGTGCTGAAGTCCTCGATAAGAATATATAATAATTAAAAATATATTTTCATTCTTATTTCGCTTATACTTTATGCATTAAAGACATTCCTAATATTGAATATTAGACCTTCAAGAATTACGAATAAATGTCTATAATTCCTTCCTTCTATATAGTGAGGATGTTTACACACTGTAAACATTTGCTCTTCACATCTACACTCAGTATAAAGTGATCCACTCATCAACGCCTTACAACAGCATTTCTCTCAGTAGCCTCCAGTTTTGTCAAAGAATCAAATACTGGCGTACATATAAATGGGACAGTAGACCCCCAGGGACCCGACTCATGAAAGGCCCACTTATGAAATACATAAAAATTAATACTTTTTGTTTGAGGGTGAGGGCCCCGTGTGATGATACTCCCTCCCAACTTGTATAGGCCCATTTATAAGATACACACACACACAAACTTTTGGGACTAGGAACCGCACCTGATACATAGTTACAACTCGTGAAAGGCCCACCTGTGAACAGTATAAGCATGGAAACCTTTGAGACAAGTCAACAACTAAAAGTCCCTATACACACACACACACACAGTAATATTAGATGAAACAATCAAAACATGATTTTGTTTTACTGTATTTAGGTTATGATTTAATGAAATATTTTACTTAAGTAACAAAAGTAAGGATGGGACATAGATGGGGTGAGATTTGTTATAAGGCTTGCGTGAGTCACAAGTATCAAAGTTTAATACCTTACCTATAAACTTTAACCAAAATGTCAGTTGTAAAACGTGTTTAGAATTTAACAATCACATTTATAAATATCCACGAGTGAAAGATTAATTGTTGTATTAAGTTATAGAAACACTGTCTCTTATTATCTACTAGTGAAGAGTTAACGTGTTAAGGTGTGAATACATTAGCAGAAGTATGTGTGTTAACTATAAATCAAACATTTAACATTTTTGAATACTTTAATTACGAGCATATGAAAGGAATCTATGAAAGTTACCCAGACCGTTTATTTTCTTTCTATCTTTCGCTTTAGTTCATTGAGGATGTGATCAAGCTTTGAATGATGATCCTCACTAAGTGATCAATTTGTAGGAGAAGATACTTTACATAGTTGATCAAACTTATGATAATGATTTTCTCAAAAGCTGTGCTTATTCAGTGATAAATATCATGATATCGAAATATATTATTGATACATTTCGTGCTGCTAGAGAAATATTCATGAGGTATAATATGGCGTAATTATTAATGAAAATCATATCCGATTATTTTATTAATGCAATAATCAGGAAATGGAATAAATATTTATGACGTCATCTTTAATGTCGCGACTGGTAGGCATCATTCCAATCAGGCAGAAGAAATATGACTAATCAAAGTTTGGAAAAAACAAAGAGTGACAGTGTTACACTTGACAAATCATTACCTAATGACATCTCAGAGTTAATCAGACCAGTCTTTGACATCTCAGAGTTAATCAGACCAGCCTTCAGCATTAAAATCACAGGACAATTTCCCAGTAAAACTGGGCTAGCGGCGTTAGAATATAGCATAAAAAAGGTTTTAGTGCTGCAACTCTCACAGCAAAGTGTAGCTTACCAAAAGCATTGGCAAAAGGGCGGCTGGCAACAAATTATTCTATCGGGAGAGTCAGTAACAACTTTATGGACGTATATTCTAAAATCCGGGGTTCAATTCTAAGCGGTGAACAGAGCGCATATTGCCATTGCTTTGCATCTAAAACAACAACAAATATCAATCACATGTTTTGGCCAAAAAAGGTACACGCGAAATGCCAACCACAAATATTTCTATCAAGCACTGAAATATTATATATTAAAAGGTTGAATAAAGGCCTTTCTGAAATGAATGTCAACCACAAATATGCCATCAGGCAAACAAAACTTTACCGACCAAAGAAATGAAGAAAAACTAAAATGAATTTCCAAAGTTCCCAGTACTGAGCAAGCATAATGCTATTTTAAACATTTTCCCTTACCCAAAAGTAACAACAGAATTAACATCACTTAAAGCCCAAAATAAGTCTAAGAAATATCTTCTTCGAATAGAAACTGCAGGGACTTTGAATGTTATTAACAGTAAGTATATACTATAATAAAATATCTAACAACATAAATTTATCCTATAAAAAATACAAACTTGTGAGCAATTTCGATAACAGCAAAATAGTATAGCAACAGAATTTCGCATAAAAATTCTCTAATACAGACAAGACTAGTACCATAACGTCTTACATACAAACTTACAGGTACCAAAAGAGTGAAAAACAGAAGAATATCTCGAGTCTACGTAATTTTTTACTTGTTTGTGCAACAGCGAATTTTTCCACAAAGCTACACAAAGAGCTAGGGTCACTAATTTTAATCCGACAGACTTTAGAGAAGTCTGATAATTAACAGCACCCACCGCCAACTCTTGAACTACTCCTGTCTGAGCGAATAGTGGGATTTGATCGCTCTTATTGCACACCTACACACCACCATCCCATCCCCCAAAGTGTGAAGCGGATTTCTGCGGCAACGGTATTATTTTCAGAAATAACTTACCAGAGATTGTATATCATCTGTACTTACAAATTGAAGTAACTTCTTAATTACCTAAATAAAAAATGGCACGAAGCGGTCTACTTTTGATGTCTCGTCTGAGGGCATTTCATTTTATATTTATTACCACATTTGTTTACAGAAGTGTTGAAAACTATTTTTCCATAGAGACACACTGAATCCTTGTAGTAGTCCGAGCTACTGTAAGTGTCTTACTAGGTTACACCAGCAGGCGTAATGTTTCACACCTTAAACTTTTCTTTCTATCAATATTTAATCTCCGGTTGCTCAGCAGTAAATCTGAGGGCTAAAGTAGACAAAAATCTGATTTTGATACCAGCAATGGGCGGAGCTTGACAACGAAACAACCTAATCAGATTTTATTTTTGTCAATATTACATATTCCAAGATGACACAGTGTGATACTTTTCTCTCTCTTTTGTTTCACGACGTATATTTCCTCGTCTCAAATTTGAACTCTCGCACACCACTCGAGTGCTCTACCAACTGAGTTAAAGAATTACACCTAGTGTAACCTAGTAAGATACTTTTTTTACAGCTCGGGCTACTATAAGAATTCAGTCAATGATGATAGCGTGTATGTTGTAAAATAGCTTTCATCACTTCTGTAAACAAAAACGGTAGTAAATATACTAAACTGTTTAAGCTTTAGCTACACTGAAGCGCGTGCACTGTGTTAATTGAAACCAACAAAAACGGTAGAAAATATACTAAACTGTTTAAGCTTTAGCTACACTGAAGCGCGTGCACTATGTTAATTGAAACCAACAAAAACGGCAGTAAATATACTAAACTGTTTAAGCTTTAGCTACACTGAAGCGCATGCACTGTGTTAATTGAAACCTTTTTTTCTTGTGGTTCGCGTACAGTAGAATGTTTGGTTGTCATAAACCTATTACACATTCGTACATCTAGCTTTATGGATTAGTCTTAAAGAGAAACAAGCATCACTGTTTCATACGTCAATACTGGAACCTCTAACCTTACTGAAGGGTAAATACTGGTTGATACACATGTAAAGAATATTTTAGGCTATCTGCGCTTTGCCCACCATGGGGAATCGAATCCCGTATTTTAGCGTTTCAAGTCCGTAAACTTACCGCTGACACACTGGAGGACTACGTAGAGAATGGAATGAAGAAACTGAATGAATGACTGGTATTTATATATTCAGTGATATTATCTAATAAATATTTAGGAAAAATGACACCAGTTATTAGGTACACATCTTAACATTTTGAAATAATAGAACAAGCACAACCTAAGATTTGTCAGAAATAATTTTTTCTCAAAAAATTTTGTTGTAATATTAAAGGATTCTGAGACTTCTTTAAGACAATGTTTTTTTTTTTCGGGTTTTAGCTCTGATAGAAAAAAAATTAGTAATTGAGTTTTGATTCAGGGCACAGCTTAGAAGTTCGTAAATTGAATCAATTTTGTTCTTTTCAGCATAGTCAGAGATAAGCCTCAGACTGTTATACAAAACGTCTACTGAGCAGCTTAGTAAAACTGACAAGAAAAGCTATGAATTATAGTTTGGAGTTTGTTTTTTGTTGTTTTTTTTAATCCCATGGAATTTACTACTCTATATATCTGGCTGTCATGTCAGAACGATTCGTTACGAACAAACAATATTCGACTGACATGCAGAGAAAAGGAAAATCTCATTAGCAAGCCTGGTTTGTAGTATTTCCTTTATGTACGAATATAAGATTAAGCTATATATGTCTTATCCTTAGGAAAATTCCCGCCTCTTGAAGAAAAGGAATAAAACTTTCGTACACAAATGATTAGACTCTAAGTGTAAATATTATGCTGCTCGATAGCAATAATTTACACAAAACACACGACTCAAATAATAGTTCCAAAATAAATATATTAATATTAAAAAATACCTGTCTATATTGGATGATGTTCACAAGCATATAATTGGACAAGTTTTATCCCAGAAACATTTAAATAATGGCATCTCTAGCATCAAAACTAGCTAGTATTGGTATATCTATCATCAAAATCAGCTAGATATCGGTATTTCTAGCCTCAAGAACTACGAAGAATCAGTATCGTTAGTTTCATAGATAAGTATTAGAATCGCTTACTAAAAGACAAGTAAATATCGGTATCTAGTATCATGGATAAGTACGTTTCGACATCTCTTGTCTCGAAAACAACAGGAAATATTATTACCTCTAGTGTTATAGGTAAATTTCAGTACTTTTGTTCTCAAGGTCAGATAAAGTTTATATCTGTTTCCTAAAAGAACGACAAACGTTGGTATATCGGATTACAAACTATGAAAAATAATATTTTCGTAACTCAGATTTTAAGGAAAGGTAAGCACTGGTAGCACCAATTTTGACAGACAAATAGTGGCATTACTAGGTTCAATATAGTTAGTTTACCCGTACTTAAAATAAAACATAGAGCTAATATATAAAGGAAAAAATGTTAATTATGACTACAGCAACTCACGCAACTCTACATCTTTTTTATTTATTTTACTGTTATTGTAAATAGTTTGAAATTTGACTGTAGGTGCCATAGAGAGGGAAATTTGTATTTCCAATGATATGTCATTCGTAACTATCGTACTTGCGTCAGAGAAATTTTACATATATTGGATACATAGTTAAATATATAATGTTTTTCGCACACTACTGTAATATAAACAGACATATACTTTCTTTGTTTAAAGTTAAGCACAAAGCTACACAATGGGCTATCTGTGCTCTGCCCACCATGGGTATCGAAACCCGATTTCTAGCGTTGTAAGTCCGCAGACATACCGCTGTGCCACTGGGGGGCAGACATATACTACAAAAAACAACAACATATAATATGAAAGTTAATGTACCAGTTGTTCTACGTTTACTTCTTTGCAGACAGATTGATATATAAGAAGAACAAAACTTCCACAGTTTCTTGAGTCCCTCAGAGTTCAAGGTTCGATGCCTGCGACGGAAAGAGCAGGTATAGCTCATTACGTAACTTTGCGTTTAAGCAAATGTTTTATTTCATATCTTTAATAGCAGATTTAAGTGTTTAAAAGTGTTATTTTCTATTCCTATTCTGTATTTTATTAATATCCAAAAATGATACCACTCTTACGTATATGGTGGGAGAAGCAATTATCCCCTCTTCCCCTTTAGTTCGTCCTCTTGGTTAATTAATATTATCTATTATTTACGAATCAAAATATGGTCTACTTGGTGTAATTCCTGTTGAAAATAGCAAAGATGTTTAGACATTTGAGTTTATTTTAATTTTTAAATGAAGAAATTGTTTCACATATACGGATCTGTTACGTGGCTGTAGTAATTAAGTTGTGAATAGCATAGGTCCAAGTAAGAATTCATTTGTAATTTTCTTCAATTAACTTAGCAGCTAGCAACAAAATATTCCAATATCCGATACATAGTAAAATTTTCAAGTAAAAACAAACCTTAACAAGTAGTTTTTATTGTAATTTGCTTTTTCTCAAGAATTTTTCACTTTCATGCTTCACTACCTTTTCTGCAAAAAAAGCGTAATAGAAAATTTAGTTTGAATAATGATATGATATATTCCAGGTTCGCATCAATCTTCTGAAAGTAGCATATGAAAATTATTCTCGCCTTGTTACCAATTTAATGGCCCGGCATGGCCAGGTGGTTAGGGTGCTCGACTCGCAATCTGTGGGTCGCGAGTTCGAATCCCCGTCACACCAAACATGCTCGCCCTTTCAGCTGTGGGGACGTTATAATGTGAAGGTCAATCCCACTATTCTATGGT